>NW_005054369.1:2574067-2579626 GCF_000277835.1 Geospiza fortis | reverse complement strand
CCAATATTTTCTGCTTTTATGTGCAGGGCAGTCAATGGACACATCCCTGCCCAGAGAGAATTATCTGACTCAGGAGTGGGAGGGCAGGACAAACACGTGGGAAGTTCCTCATCCCAGGGGAACATCATCCAAAACCTGCTGGGCCTGGCCTGACAAGTCCCACGTGCAAGGACTCTGCTGGCCATAAACCATGGAATTCCAGACTGGTTTGGGCTGGAAGGGACTTTAAAGATCTTCTCATTCCACCCCTGCCATGGGCAGGGACACCTTCCACCGTCCCAGGCTGTTCCAACCTGGCCTTGGGCACTGCCAGGGATCCAGGGGCAGCCCCAGCTGCTCTGGGCACCCTGTGCCAGGGCTGCCCACCCTGCCAGGGAACAATTCCCAATTCCCAATATCCCAACCAGCCCTGCTCTCTGGCACTGGGAGCCATTCCCTGTGTCCTGTCCCTCCATCCCTTGTCCTAAGTCCCTCTGCAGTTCTCCTGGAGCCCCTTTAGGGTCCAGAATTGGCTCTAAGGTCTCCCCAGAGCCATCTCCTCTCTGGGCTGAACACTGATCCTTCCTGATCCCCATCTTTCTGCTGGAGGTTCTCACTTCCCAAATATTGCTTCAAAAAAGGACTTTGTGCAAACATATCCCCTGGATTCAGGGAAAAGGAGCTCGGTTGGGTTTGTGTGACAAACCAACTGAGGTAACCCAGTTATTTTAACCAGCTGATCTGGTGAACCCCTTTGCTGTGAGCTGCAGCAGCTCTGAACCTTCCTAAAGCCTTGTTCAGATTTAAATTTGGGAAAAAAAAGAGCCCTTGGAACAATAAATCCTTTGGAGTGTGGGTTAGAGACCCAAGGATAATAAACCCCAGCCTCATCTAAACCTTCTCTAGAGCTGGTGCTGTTCCTAATTGGGACGGATGAGCTTTGCCACGGAAGAGCTGGGTAAGGATTGGCTTGTTAAAACACAGGTTTATAGGACCCATCCTATGAAATGATGGATCAGGAACGTGTCTTGCATTATCAAATTACCCCAAGAATTGAAGTGTTTTGCATGTAAAGCTTCAGTGCTAATAACGCTGTGCCAAATCAGTGGGAATGAATAGATGCTGAGTAAATAATCCCATTTTGTTGTTAGTTCCTAATGGATCTGTTGATAGGAAACAACCTCTCTATCTGTTTCCATCAGGATAATTTGATAACCCATCTGTATTAGTTAACTGCAGATTTTGTAAACACTGAGGCCGGGTGATTTGTAACAGGAGCAGGATGTAGGAACCACTCTCCTAAAGTGTTTTTTAAATTGCTTTGCTCCCAGCTACAGAGTTTGCCATAAAGAATGATCCCTCATTGTGAAATTTCCCAGCCTCAGGAGTGGTCCTGGAGCTGAGGAAGGGACAGGCTGATGATTTAAGACTATTTAATGCCCTGCTTGTTGTGGAACAGAGAGCTGGAGACCTTCCTGCTCTAGCAGAACACAGCACTGCAGTTCCTTAATGCCCAAAACTGGGAAACTGATTTATCACCTATTAGGTCTTATTAGATCCCATTCAGTAGGAAAAATGAACTGCTGGAGCTGGATGGCAGAAAATTAATTTGAAATAAATGTTATAGAGTCAAGCTTCTTCTGCTCTTCTCTTCAAGCCTCTGTGGCTGAGGTTTTCCAGTTGGATGGGGGTTCTTGCAGGGAGGCACATTGTGATCATTTTACATTTATAGTTTAGATTAAAAAAAAAAAACAAACTTTTTCAGTGCACATCTCCTTCATGCAGGGGCAGGGGAAGGGCAGCTCTCCAGCTGTGCCAGGGTATGGGATCCACTGGGGTTGATTTATTCCAGAAGCACTTCTTCCCCAGGAAAAGGAGCCTCTGCAGAGCTTTTCCCATAGATTTTTATGACTTTTAATCTATTGTTTAAAACTATAAGAATGGTTTTCCACTGCCAGAGGGCAGGGATGGATGGGATATTGGGTAGGAATTGAGTGCCCAGAGCAGCTGGGGCTGCCCCTGGATCCCTGGCAGTGCCCAAGGCCAGGCTGGACACTGGGGCTGGGAGCACCTGGGACAGTGGGAGGTGTCCCTGCCGTGGCTGGGGTGGAATAGGATGATTCCTTCCAGCCCAAATCATTCCATAATTCTCTGACAATTCCATGACCACCAAGGTTAAACTCCCCAAAAATTCACAAGCCTATGGGTTCTCTGGGGGGAGTATTTGCCCACACCCTTGCTGGCCTTAAAAAACTAAGCATTACAATAAACTTCCTTAATTTTGCACAGAAGTTTAAATAATTTGTTCAGCTTTTACACCTCAGATGTGAACTGGGCTATTTCAGCAGAGATATGGGTTAATTCCCCTAGGGAAAATGGACAAATTATCATCAAAATGGAGCTGAACATTCCATGTGATAATAATCTGTGAGCTGACTCCTATTCTTCACTGCTGGTTGTTCACTGCATGGGCACAGGCAAATTACTTCATTCCTCCATGAATCAACGTGAACATCTGTAAGGTCAACATAATGCAGATGATCTTCCCCAGCTGCTCCGAGATTCTTCCAAAAATAATTCAAATTAATATTATTGTTGTTATATAAAACTGTCACTACAAATCTTTCTTTATGGCAAACAAAGCATCTTTGACAATGGCCCTTTAGCAAAGAAGAGCTGAAAAAGTTGGCAAAGTTTAATTTTCCCACAATGCCCAGTTGCTTGAGTAACAAATCCAAAGGGCGATTTTTTAGTATAAAATGCAGGAATAAAATTCTATAAATATATTCTTGCCCACAAGATCATATTTGGCCCATTTGCCATTGATATTTGTGTGATAATTACCTCAAAAAATATTTTAAGTTACCTGAATTCAAGCCAAAAGTACCTTGAAATCATTTTCAAGCCAGAAATACCTTTAAATCAAACACCCAGTTAAGTAAGTGGACTGTGAATGGAAGATCAAATTTATGTGTGACTTTTAACATCACATAAAAAATAAAAATACCTTTTAGCAAGATAAATGAGGCACCATGATAAAATGTTCTTGAAAAAAGGTCATTAGAACATTATAGATTAAAATTCATAGAAAATGGAAAACCACATACTGAATTCCTGATAAAGAAATCACTGATTTTCTTGAACCTTACATTGGCAAGAAATTTATATAAACATTTGATTGGAGTTTACACCAAGCTCACTCCCAGCTCTCTGCCACAGCCTCAGAATCAGTTCAAAGACAGAAGTAAAACTGAAATGCAAATTATCAAAACTACAGCCTGACTAATCCCTGAATCATGGAATCATCACTGATAGGGATGCAAAAAGCCTCTGAGATCATCAAGCCCAACCATCACCACCACCACGGTCACCACTGTCCCCAAGCGCCACATCCACAGGGCTCTGAACTCCCTCCAGGGATGGGGACTCCAGCACTGCCCTCCACACCTTATTCCAACATTTGACAACCCCTTCTGTGAAGAAATCTTCCCAAATGTCCAACCTGACCCTCCTCTGGAACAGTCTGAGGCCATTTCCTCTTGTCCTGTCCCTGTTCCCTGCGAGCAGAGCCCAACCCCGCCCTGGCTGCTCCCTGTCAGGGAGATTTAAGGACCAACAAAGTCTTCCCTAAGCTCAATACTATCAGGAAATCTCATTTTCACACCACTTGCATGCAGAAGGATCTCCCACCCTCCTCTCCTGTGCTCCAGGATGGGCACTGACACCATCCCTGCTATGAAAACCCCTCTGATCTCCTGGAGAGCCCTCAAATGGAGCTACAAACCCTTTTTCCAACATTTACCACAGCACATCCCCTTGCAGCAGCCCCTGGGCCCAGAGGCAACATCTGTGTGGACAATTTATGGCCATTTTCTGGAAGCCTGTGTCTGTCAGAGCCTGCAGCACACCCCAGAATGAGCTGCATCACATTTCAAACCTCGGCTGCTTGCTTGACATCACCGTGGCTTTACTGCTGGCATCTCTCCTGACACCTGCACTATCAATTCTCCACGTTTGTGCCTTGAAATACCCGAATTCTGACATTAAATCTGTCCCTTTCTCAGCCTTCCTATAAATTCAGCCTCCAAAATGTGTACTGGGGAACTCAAAAAAAAAAAAAGGGTTAAAATTTAAAACCTTCACAAATCACGTCCTTCTTAACCCAGTGAATCTGCATGGCAGAATCTGATTTCTTGAGAAGTTTTCCTGCATTTCTATTGGATTCCTTGCCAAGCTTCAAGCAAAGCTCCTGAATACTGGCTCAGGTACCTGCAGACATAAATTCTTGCAGGGATGAGCAAGTTTTACAAGTTGTTGCTTCTTTTTACTTTTTAAACTTTTTCAGCAGAATTTTGTGCTACTTTTTAGATTTCTTTTACATCAGTGTAACTCACCAAAATCTCATTACAGAAAAAAAAAAAAAGAGAAGTATTTACACTGAGTTACTGATAAAAGAGAAAAAAACAGGAAATTATTCACTCACACCATGTTACTTCTGTGTCTGGGAAATAAATTTAAAATAGGATAAAAACAACTGGTGCAAAAACATTTACAGCTTTTCACAGAGCAAGGACAAACCACATTTTTTCCCCCTCCAATGATCTGTAGAGTAGGACACTGAGCACAAATTCCATTCACTCTTTTCAAAACCCGGACTTTCGTTTCTTCTTTCCTTTTACTCTCTGAGCTGCCCTGACTTGGGTGTGAATAACCAAAGTGCAGAGTCCAGGTGCTGCTGCCTGGATTGAGGGAAGGAGCTGCACTTTGTGTCCCTCCCCTGTCCCCCTCAGCAGCCTCAGCATTTCCCCCATCCCAACAGCACTTCCAGAGCCAGGGGATTGATGATTCAGGGAAAAAAAAGGAATGTTTAATATTTTGTGGGCTGGCAATGGACAAAGCAAACGCTTAGTGCAGTCAAGGAGAGCTCAAGGACACAACGTTCACCTGGAAACCCAGTGCTGGTAAGTGAATTGCAGAATATCCCAGCCAGGAAAAAAAAGTCATTTTCATAAACATGACATTTTAATTATCCTATTAATTGCAGATTAGAAGATTTACATGATAAGGTAACAACATCTCATAAATTGAAGTTTGAAATTAAAGTCACACATAGAGATTATTCGAAGAAAAACTGGGCACAGTGGGAAAAAATGGGTGACCAAGATTAAATTATTAATTTTTTTTCCTTTTGTGTGTTATAAAATTTAGTAAAAATTAGGATCATTGTTGGATCACAGCTTGGATGGGCTGTTGAACAACCTGGGATAGTGGAAGCGTCCCAGCCCATGGCAGGGGGTGGGATGAGATGGGATTTAAGGTCCTTCCAACCCAAACCATCCTGAGATTCTATGGCTGTACCATGAGCAGTTTGCTCATGCACTCAACAGCTGAAATGCAGCACTCAGAGAGTAAATAAATACATACATTAATCAAACCACAAGCAATTAATCAATATCCAGAAGGGGAGAAACAACAAAGAAAAAATAAACCAGAAAAAAAGACCTAAAAAAATGCCAAACAAACAAACAAGAAAAAACCCAACAAAAGTTAAATTATTCCCAGTGACATGAAGAATTTTTG
>NW_005054369.1:2555611-2574057 GCF_000277835.1 Geospiza fortis | reverse complement strand
AAATTTCGATCCACACAATGATCAGTAACACACTGAAATGGCTATCACTGTGTTCCAGTGGGCAAACAGAGACCAGCACTAGAAAACCTCTTTTTCTGCTGTTGGTGCACCCTAAGTGCATCCTTCCCCCTGAATTTCCTAATTGATGCACCAAACTTAGTGACACAAAACCAGAGAGTAACACAAGATTAAACCTTTACATGATAACTTTCTCCCAAAGCATAAAGAAACCAAACCATGTAAATCTCCCTTTTTTATTTTAAAAAAGGCTTTTTCAGGTTTGTTCCTCTGCAGCCTAAAGCTCCTGACAGAACCTGCAGCATTCCCAAATCCAGCCCTGGCTCTGTAAGATGTATTGCAGTACTTGCATCCCAAACAGGCTTATTCACTGCATGGAGAGAATTCATTTATTATTAAAGAGCACTGGGGAGGAGGTAAAAAAAACCCTAAAACCCTAAAGCAAACTGGTTCCTTATCACTGCAATTTCATTTATTGACACAGCTGGAAATGAGCTGGTGGTAACTCTTTGAGTACACGGACAGGACAAGATAGGACAATAGGAAATGGCCTCAAGGTGCACCACAGGAGGGGCAGGGTGGATATTTGGGAATATTTCTCCCCTGAAAAGGTTGTCCAGGCCTGGCACAGCTGCTCAGGGAAGAGGTGGAGTCCCCATCCCTGGAGGGATTTAAGAGCTGTGTGGATGTGGCACCTGGTGGCCTTGGCAGTGCTGGGGGAATTGGACTTGATGGTCCTGAAGGGCTTTTCCAACCTAAACTGAAGTTGTAGGACTCTGCAGATTCATCCTTCCTGACCATGGACAAGTGCTACGTTGCCCCATGAACATCTCCCACACATCAGATGGAGGAAACAGAACCTTCAGCTTTTCCTAAGAATCACAGAACCACAGAATCCCACATTGGTTTGGGTGGGAAGGGACCTTAGAGATCATCCAGTGCCACCCCTGCCATGGCAGGGACACCTCCCACTGTCCCAGGTGCTCCCAGCCCCAGTGTCCAGCCTGGCCTTGGGCACTGCCAGGGATCCAGGGGCAGCCCCAGCTGCTCTGGGAATCCCATCCCAGCCCCTCCCAGGGAACAATTCCTTCCCAAATCCCACCTTATCCTGCCTTTCCACAGCTTAAGGCCCTTCCCCCCTGTCCTGTCCTATTCCTTAACCCAATGAATCTCTTCCACTGCACAAGAACCTGCCCTTGGCACCCACCAAGCCTTAACAGCATTTATTTGTACTTATCATATCTATACACAAAATACAATCCAGCCCTTCCGGATTTTCAACTGAATAAACTGAAAAACTTGGAAAAACCTCAGGTGCCAGTCAGCTGAGTCTCATCTGAAGCTGCCCATCTCAGGTTAATTGTGGTGCATTGTTATCTCACTCCACGCGCTTGCCATGAGACATCTCTGACAGACTGAACCGAGCTTCTCCACATCTGGAGATTAATTTCCATGATCAGCAAGTCTTGGAGCTGTTCTGTTCATCCCACACCCACATCTCTGCCCAAAACCCACTCCAGGGTGCCTTAAATCAACCTCTTTTATTTATCAGCTCTAACAAACCTCTCCCCATGTTAAATCAAGGTGAGCACTGCGTTCCATCCATCACACTTGTACGGGGAGGATTTCCATGTCAGAACAAGGGAACAGCTTTAACAGAAACATGTAAGTAGAAGGGATTAGATATTTTACAGCAGAGAGAACAGCGAGCTCTGATACAAAACTCCATGTACGGGCAAAGTTTACAAATTTCAATCAAATCCAGGTTAAGCACAAAATGGAGGAGTCGGTCACGTCAGGAGAAGCACGGCAAAAAATGCTGAATGCAACAGTGGTTTTGCACTCTGGCTTCAGTGGAGTCCTTATTTCCTACCAACTTTCAGACCAAACAAATTAGCAATTCATGCTACAGATGTCAGAAGTTATAAAGGAAATTAATGCAACAGTCGAGCTGAAATGAGACTGAGGAAAATGCTGTTATTTTCCCTGTGGACTCGTACGTCCACACACCGAGTTCTGCTTTGTGAAGATAATATCCAGAAAGTGCTCGGCAAAGCTTAAAAAGTAAACATCTAAACCAATTTTTATTTTTTCCAGAAATGCACGTGAGTGTTGGGTTGAGGCTTTGGGGTTTTTTAAAGATCTAATATTGAAGGATTTGATGTACATTTGCCATTGGCAATACTCCAGTTTTCTTATAAGGAGTTTTATTCCATGAGTTTTGACTAATGCAAATCATAAGTCTGACATCCTGACTAACAGAGCAACAAACTCAGTTCTAAGCTAGAAACCAAGAACTACTGCATTGACAGGACAAGGGAAAATGGCATTAAGCAAAAGGAAAGTAGATTTCTATGGGATTTTGGGGAGAAATTATTCCCTGTGAGGGTGGTGAGGCCCTGGCACAGGTGCCCAGAGCAGCTGTGGCTGCCCCTGGATCCCTGGCAGTGCCCAAAGCCAGGCTGGAGCAGCCTGGGATAGTGGAAAGTGTCCCTGCCCATGGCAGGGGGTGGAACAAGATTATCTTTATGGTCCCTCCCAACACAGCACAGGATGGAAATCCAGCGTGGAATCTGCATCTTCACACAAAACAATCAGCAGCTTTAGTCTATTTCCAAATTTCTTATTAGCAGCTCTGATGTCAGGATTTAAAGCACACTTTCTATGCTGGATGAATAAATCTCATATGCCAGCATAAAATTTTCATGATTCCTTCATAAATTCCTCATTTCTCGTTGTCAGTTGTCTTGGCAGAAACTAAAATACAGGAAGCTGTAAAAACGTCGATCTGCTTTAATTAAGCCAACTGCCTCCTTCCAGTGGTGTCTGACAAGGCCTGGGTGAGCCTACAGATCACCCAGAACACACAGCAAAGAGTGCAAGGGCCTTTTAAAGATAAATACAGAGAATTTCAAACCCTGCCTCACCCCTGACTGTGACCATCTCACAGCTCCCTCAGGTTTTCTAATCCTTGCTTGGGATTCCTGTTTGTTAAACCTGAGTTGTGAGCAGCAAAGCAGGGAGGAGGATTTTCACCCTCTGCAATCAAGATCCAAGAGTTTCCTACAATGGTGCATTTTTTTCATTAGGCTAGGTCAGAAAATAGTAAATTAAAACAGGAAAAATGAAGCAATGGATTCCCATCTGGAGTACTGGGGACAGGTCTGGTGTCCTCAACATAAGGAGAGCATGGAAGTGTTGGATCACCACAAAGGTGATACAGGGTATGGAGCACCTTCACCATGGAGACAGGCTGGGAGAGCTGGGATTGGTCAGCCTGGAGAAGAAAAGGTGGAGTGGAGACCTCCCAGCACATTCCAGGAACTACAGGGGCTCCAGGGAAACCAGAGAGGGACAATTCACCAGGAACTGGAGTGACAGGACAAGGAGGAATGGGTACAAACTGCAGGAGGACAGGGTTAGATGGGATTTTGGGAAGGAATTTTTGGCTGTGAGGGTGGGCAGGCCCTGGCACAGGTTGTCCAGAGCGGCTGTGGCTGCTCCTGGATCCCTGGCAGTGCCCAAGGCCAGGTTGGACATTGGGGCTTGGAGCATCCTAGGATGGTGGAAATTGTCCCCGCCACGGATGGGGTGGAATGGGATGAGCTTTAATGTCCCTTCCAGCCCAAACCATCCTGTGGTTCCATGATTCCATGCAGAATGAGAATCCTCTCATCAAGAGACAACCACAGCAGAGCTGAGCATGGGCTCTCCAAGGAGAACCAAACTCCCTTCCTGAGCTTTTCTCTAGGCTCTCCCCAAGGAACACAGCACCAGATGATCCTTGAGATGCCCTTCCAGCATGGGATCCTGCAATTCCATGCTATATTCCACAACCATTGCTCAAGAGACATTCCAGAAGAACCAAGAGTGGGTCCATCAAGGAGCACCAAGGCCCCACTGCTCCCTCAGCTGTGTCAGAACATGGTGAGGGCAAAAAAATACTTTAGAGCTTTGGACAAACTGGAAAAGATGAAGAGTAATTCTTAAAGAACCTAAAATCCTTAAATTCTATTAAAAACACTGAAAATTACAGGTTTATGAAGAACAGAAAACTCTGGAACTCTGGCTAAGAAACATTATTTTCAGGGATACAAGCACTGGCAAGTGCTGAATGCACATTTCTAAGTCTAAAAAGCGCTGCACCAAAACAGGAAAGTACAGCTCAACATGACACCAAATATAAGGTAATAACTGTGATTCATATCTCAGAGATGGAAATATTTTTCCTCAAGAAAACTTTGTCCTCGTTTTCCTCGAGGAAACACAACTGAAGTGGTTGTGGAAGGAGCACGTTGTCAAAAATAGTCTGACAAATAAAAGGTTAGTCTGTGTTCAAGAGGAACTTACAGAAAACATGTTTGGTTTTGACAGTTGGCAATTTCACTTTGATTTTTAAAAATGAAACGTGGTTTCTGTATGAGAAGATGCAAAACAGTCCAGAAGGAAGAACATGAGACAAGAAGTGTGGGAAGGAGAGTGAATCCTCACAAAGCCATCCTAGTATCGCACCTCCCTTAAAAATCTCACTGACGCAAACATGCAACTGAAACTCATCCCAGAAATGTTTCTGTTTGTACATCTTTATGAGGGAACTGTCAGAAAATCATCATTATATTCTCCTGCATCTTCTTCTGAGTACTTCTGCTACACCTCACATAGTGCAGACGTGACCAGGCCAGCTACAGGCAAATCATACAAAGTAATTACATTTTTTTTAACAGTCAAACACAGAGAGGAACAAACCCAGGGAGTGCCTGAGCCCTCAGAAGGAAAATTCCAGCATTAAGAAACACAGAATGTCTTAAAGGTGATTTTTTTGTTAACACAGAATCACTGTTCTTTTGACTCATAGGAACCAAAATAAATTTTCACATGGGAGATGGGAATAGAAGAAATTAAATTAAAAACTGAAGGGTGGGAGGGGGGGGAATACAGCTGTTGAAGCCTTCCCTGCTTCCTGTGCAGTTTGTCTGTCCATCCATCCATCCATCCATCCATCCATCCATCCATCCATCCATCCATCCATCCATCCATCCATCCTTGTGAACTAGGACACTGCAGGAGCCCATCTGGTGGACTCAATTCTCAGAGTTTTTTAGGATAAGCTGACTCACCCCTGTACTGTGATGCATTTCAGTGTTCATGTTCCAGAAGACTCCTCCTGCCCAGGGGACACCTGAGCCAGCGGAGAGCTGCCCAAGCCAATTAAACCACCCAAAACTTCTCAAACTGAGCCAGGGCATGACGCTGCACCACAGGAGTGCTGTGGGTTATGGAGAGGTGGCTCCACGGAGCTCCAAAGGGAACTGGAGCAGAGATGGGATCAGGGATTGGGTGCTCCACTTTAGCTCCTTCTCTCTGAAGCCACTTGCAGAGAGAGAGAAACTTCTCGTGCCACTGATGACCACAGTGACCTGAGAATTGACAGTTTTCACACCTTCTGCAGCAACCATACGTTATTGTTTTTTCCTTTTCCCGGAGTTGCTGGCAAGCAGCAAACAACTCCCACAAAGGGCAGGTGGGAGCTCTCCCCAGTCTCCAGGTGAGGGCTTGGGGAAGCTGAAGCCAGGCAGGGGTGGGGAAGGTCAGAGCAGGAACAGCAGAGGCATTTCCAGAGCGCCTGGATGCTCTGGATGCAGGCTGGGAACACGGACAGGCTCAGGGGAAGATGGAAGGTGCAGGGGAAGCCCTCCCCACACATCCAGGACAAAAAAAATCTGAAAAAGCTGGGAGAGTAAAGCTCCTGTCCCAGGAAGAGCAAATCCAAACAGATCCCTGAAAACACTGACAGTAAATTCCCTTTGCAGCTCAACAGGCCTTTGGTGAATGTTTATGCACAAGGAATTTAAAGGAGGAAAAGGTTTGCTTTTAATATCTTTCATGTTATTGCTTTGAACATCCCAAATGAAAAACATGCTGGAAGTTTAAAGTTCAGCCACTCAAGGCACAGTGTGTGCCTCAGGATGGATATTTCCTAACACCATTGATAATCAGTATCCATTACCCATATCCTAAAGATGCTCTCATTTTGGTTAATGTTCAAAAATCATGAATTTACCTTCTCAGTTCAGCCTGTTCATCCCAATATCTAGAAATATCTCTGTTTTACTACCTGCAAGCGCCAGCTTTCCTCTAACACTTCTGATGGAAAAGGAGAAACACCCATCAAGAAAGGCTGAGCTCAAGCTCTGCCTGCAATGCACTGAGAGAGAGAGAAGATGACTTTTCAGTGCTTATAGTCAGTGATATAAACCTCCAAACTGGTGATAGCCAATGATCTGACACTTCTTTTCTCCCTAAATATGCTTTAAACTCTTCCTGCCCTACAATCACCCATCTGTTATGTCAGAGCATGAATAATTTCCTTCTTTTTTAAAAAAACCCCTCCAGTTCTTCCTATAGTGGCTGTGCTTTCTCATACTCCCACTGTAAAAGCTTGTTTTCTAGAATATGCTCATGAAATATTTCTGATCCTAAAATTTAATAACCCCAGAAAAGGCCTTGCTGGCTTTTTGAGCATCGAGGCTGCTGCTCTCAGGAGCCAAAACGCTGCACCATTGTCAGTCATTGAAAAAGATGAAAATTCAGAAAAGGAACATGTTGGCAAGGTAAGAGCAAGCAGGGTTTTAGGCATGTTTCACCCAAATTGTATTCAATTAATAACTGGGTTGGACACTACCCTTGTGAATCATTAAACAAATAATACATTAAGAGCAAAGTACTATTTTACAGTTTGTACAATATCTCTGTTTAGTCAAGCTGCTCTAAGTGCTGAAAATCCTGAAGTCACTCATTGATGGTCAAGCCCACAGAATTTCAGTGCAAAGCTCACTACAGAAACCTGAATTGCAGACTAAGAGCCAAAAAATGCATTTAAGCCTGAAAATAATATCCAAACAACCATTTTTTGTTACTTTTCAAGACTGAAATATTGGGTTTTTTTACAATACTGGGAAAGATGAATAAAATCCAAGTGTGAAAAAGCAGCCCATCCCTGGGTATTTTTAAGTGAGCAATGGTAGTAACTGGAATGATGCTGATGTGGAAGAAGAATGATTCAAAGTGAAAGTTGCTACACCTTCCCTGTTAAAAATAAACATCACGTGGTGTTAGCTTTGACTTGGTAAAAATGGAGCTCTGCTTTGGGATTTAACACCTTCAGCTTTATTTAATTAGCTCCTTCACTCTGCTGCTTTTATAAGCACCAAGCGTTCCCACATCGTGCTCATGCCTTACATCCTGTGCTAAAAACATCCCAGAATGTTCATATTTGGGGCTGTGACGTGTTCACCCTTCCTGGGGGGTTCAATGAGCACAAAATGAGCACTCAGGGCACCAGAATTCCAATTAAAAACTGCAATAGCACATCCAGGTGGGTTTGGGTGCTAAGATAGGATGTTTTTTCCTTCCACCACAGAATCATGGCATCATTCAGGTTGGAAAAGTCCTCTAAGATCATTAAGTCCAATCTGGCATTCCAAAGCCACCATTGACCTGTGTCCCTGAGTGCCACCAGGATGCTCCATAGTCTTTGGATTCCCATCACCATTTCTCACTCTTGGTTTTGGTCACATGTCCCAGGGATCATTTTTCCTGTGAGAACCTACAGAGCAAATGTCCTCTGGGTGCTCCCGAGGAATGTGGTGCTGCAGGCACCAAAACTGGCTGTGAGGAGCCAGGAAAAGCAGAATAAAGCTGGAAAAGTCCCCAAAGCTCCATGAAATGAGAAAGCAAATACTTGGATGCAGCTTCATCCCAAACACCCACACTGGTACAATAATGTGAATTCAAATGTTCATGAGCTCATCTTAGAGAGAGCTAAACTTTGAGTATCTACTCACCAGGGCCTCTGGAGTGGGTTCAGGCAGCAGTGGGGAAAAGAACATTAGAATCACAAGATAAAATGTCAAATTTAAAATGACGGTTAAGGGTTTTTTCAGTTGTAATTAGGAAATTGTAAGGGAACTTTAAATTAAAGGAAGGTTTACACTAAGGATCTGTCTGAGGAAACGTAATCTGCCAAGGGTTTCTGCTACTCCTGAAGTAATTAGAGCACAAAACAAAAACCAAAAACATGCAACAACAGTATTATCCATAATTTATGGAACAATATATTGAATTCTTCTTGTTTAATTTGATAAAAAAACATCCTTAAACCCAAATTGATAAAGATATTGGCTGCTAAAAGGCTTCTGAGTACAATCATCCCAAAGTACCTTAATGTCAACTCCGGTTTAGATTCCAGAAGGGAAAATAATATTGGAATCATTGTGTTCCATTTGAAATTACTTTGGCAAGGCTTCTTCAGGTCTCAATCAGCTCTCAGCAGAGAATTACCATGACACACAGGCTAATAACCTCTTACAGCTTTCTTTCCAAACAATGTGTTAAACCCAGTAGTTCTCAACACTGTCAAGATGCAAGTTGGGAAAAAAAAAAAAAAGAGGGCAACTAGCCAAACAAATGAGTTGGCTTTCCAAGGATCTTGTTAAAAACAAAGGAAACCAAGCATCCACAGCATCACAGTGGGTGATGGTTCCAAAAAGAGAGGAATAAAAAGCCATTTTCAACATTCTCTTGCTTTTCCTTAGCGTAGCAGTTGAGGCATGCTACCTCTTTCTCTGTGTGAAGATCCCATGCCCTATTTCTCCTTGAAATATCCCATTTCTGAGCCACTCTGGAAATGACAGACTGGGAGGTGCCTCCTAACTGCTTGTGACTTTAGAGCCGGTAAAATACACCAGGGGACAACCAGCAGGTGTTTGGGAGGAGTAGCCACTCCTACCTGTGATTCCCTGTGGAGTATTCTCTATGGAAAACCCCCAGCAGTAACATGGGATGTCTCCTGGATTAAAGATTATTCTAAATAATAGTGACAGGATGAGGGAAACCTCAAGTTTAGGTTGGATATTAGAGAACATTTCTTCATGGAAAGGGCTGTCCAGCAGGGCAGTGGTGGAGACACCATTCCTGGAAATGTTCAAAAACCGTGGGGATGTATCATTTGAGGATGATGTGGTGCTGCTGGGTTGGTGCTGGACTCTGATCTCAGAGCTCTTCCCCAGCCTCAACAATTCTATGATAAACCCACAAATTCACTGATGTTCCCCAGCTTTATAAGACACACAGAGCATTCAAAAGGTTTTGAAGGGATTGAATTTGTCCTCACTCCAAGGAGCACAACCAGCTCATGCTCAGGAAGTTTCCAGGTCTAAACCTCAGCGCTGCCTCACTACCCAAAACTTTGCAAGGCGCCAAAAACAGCAAAAATTCCTTCTTTCAACAGAAGATGAAAAAAAAACTCAAAAAAACCCTTCATTCACCTTTTTCCCCTTGAACTCAAGAACAGCAGCAGCTGGGATCATTTTATCCCTCTGTGTTTCTTCCTAGTGCAGGGAGAGCTGTTCCCTGACACACAGTTCTTTGCTTCCAAGTCACTGGAATTTTCTTGCAGCAAAACAAAGCTGAAGTGTCACGGGGTTGCTGCTGAGCAATGAAGGTGGAGCCAATGCTGCACAGTGATGTTTTGGAAGCAAAGTTAAAAGCAAGATGTGCTTTAGGATGAAGAGGACCTGCAACAGCCTTCTCTTGGTTTTATAAAGGTGCCATGGTTCCAAGATCTCCATTTCTGGCAGGACACCAAATCCCATCCTCCTTTAGGGACAGAAAAATGCCTTTATCAAGGGAAGCACAATAATAAAATCCAGAAAAAAGCAGCATCACAGTGGATGCTGGATGTGGTCACCAGCCCAAGCCCACCTTGCCGCAGGAAATCTTCCCAAAAACCCAAGATGGCTCCAAAGACACAAAAACCATAATTAAGATGATACAATTATGATCAACAATATAATTGTTTCAGTGCTGGAAATCATTATTCCACCTCTAGACCACAGGAAGGATTAATCATGACACAAATAGATGGAAGGAGTGCTCAAAAAAGGAGCAGATGGATTTGGGAGGGCTGGAACATCTCACACCCAGATCCCAACATTGGCAGCCTCACCAGGTGCTTCTCAGAATCCCAGACTGGTTTGGGTTGGAAAGACCTCAAATCCCATCCCATTCCCACCCCAGCCATGGCAGGGACACCTCCCACTGTCCCAGGTGCTCCCAGCCCCAATGTCCAGCCTGGCCTTGGGCACTGCCAGGGATCCAGGGGCAGCCCCAGCTGCTCTGGGAATTCCATCCCAGCCCCTGCCCACCCTGCCAGGGAACAATTCCTTCCCAATATCCCATCTAACCCTCCTCTCCTTCCATGACTTTTCCACGACAAATGATCACAGACTGCAGAAATTAAGGAGAAAACCAGATCATGAAATCCAGTGGGCTGCCCCAGCTGCTCATCAGCTCTCACAACCATGCCATTATCAATATTCCACCAATGCCAGGGACATTCCTAACTCCAAAGGCTGGCAGAAAACCACCTGCTATGGGGTGGAAACCATCAAGGGAAAAGAGCACATGCTGAAGAATATTCCTTCAAGGAACCTCAGCTCTTTGAATAAGAAAATACCCTGTTATTTCAAACACAGTCAAGTATATTCATTTTCCTCCCAGGTGCAGTTAATTTGACAGGTACAATGCTAAAGCAAAAATCCTGCAAGGTCTTTCCTGAAAAGGTCAGTACATTATGCAACGGGGTTTTATGACAGCAAAAAAAAAATCCCTCCATCTACAGAAATTTTAGATGATTTCCAGAAATTGTAGATGATTTATCAATGTGCACTTGTGTCTTTTATTCCCAGATGAAGAGCAAACTTTGGGGCACATGAGTTCATTTTGAGAGCTGGTTCTTAAGGAAGTTCTAAACTTTGGAAATTGTTATCCTCGGTCTATACATGGGAAATAGTGGGAGGTTTTTCTATACAGAGATATATTCAGCACTAAAGAAAAACAAAATTGCTCCCATTTGAAGTCTTACTGCATTCCAGCCCTGAAATAAATTATTTGATTGTTCAAGCTGCATGTCTGGACTCTTAAACTTTCTAAGTAAGCACAGAGTCCTGTAGGAAATGCATTAATAGTCAGGAAAAGTAGCAGCAATTCCTTCTAATCCAAGCTTTTTGTACTGTTCAAACTCTTCTTGAAACAATGCACCCCATAATTGCATTTCAAACACTTCCTTCATCCCAATTGCAATTTGGAAATGTAAACCAGTTACCCTATTCCACTAAAACATATACTGAGAAAATATTTAAGTGATCAGGGCCCCAGTTATAACCTCGGAATTTCAACTAACATCCAATAAAATTGAGTGGTTAAGGTTGGTAAAAAACCTTTAAGGTCATTGAGTCCAATGCTCAACCGACCTTGCTCCAGATGTTTTTGGGACACTTCCAGGGATGGGGATTCCACCACTGCCCTGGGGAGTGCTTGACAACCCTTTCCATGAGAGTTTTCCCTAATCTCCAATCCAAACCACCCCTGGAGCATTTTAAGGCTATGAATAATGTCTTTGAACATGGAATTAACACAGGCTTGAACCCACAAAGGGATTTGGGAAACGAAATTATGATTTTAAAGCTTTTTTTCCTGCTCCCTTCACCCCAATCCCCTAGATTTAATAGCACCTGATAGGCTGTGAAACTGGGGTGCCCTGCTTTTCCTGCAGTTTGCAATCCAGAATCTTTGCCATCCTTCTGGCCTCTTTTCCCCTGTTATGAAAACTACCCCTCATCCAGCAGGAGCTCGGGATGGATTTTAAATCAGAGCTTTTGCACTTGCACTCATCTGATGGATGCGACTTGACTGCTCAATTATGTAAGTGCAAAGAGCCTATTTTCATACATTTATTAAAACCATCCTGCTTTTGTTTCCATAAGCCTGCCTCGAACCCAGCACAATATCACCAGGAAGCCAAATTTCCATAAGCTAAACCCAGATTTTAGTGTGGCTTTGGGGGCCTTGTCAGGAAGGATAAACTCAGAGTTGTGAAGGTCCCGAGCTGCGCAGAAGTTGCTGCAGTTCCTGACGCACGTCAGGGTTTGCCCACTGCTGATGGATGGTCACAAACATCACTGGAGGTAATTCTGAGAGCACAGCACGGATCTGACAGGTACTGCTATGACAACCAGGCAGCACAACTGCCTACATTTCCCTGGAAGCTCCAAAAATAAACATTCCAGGACATGTTTATCCGGAGCGGCTCCCCCATCCTTTGTCCTCCTCTTTCCAAGGCTTTTTTTTGGCTCTTCACACAGAAAATTCATTGAGATTCTGGGCTGTTGGGCTGGGTTTGGGTGGGGTTGAGGGCATTTTCTTCATGGAAGGTGTGGGGTGGTGGTTTGGATTTGTGCTGGTAACGGGGCAGAATACAGGAATTTTTCTGTTGCTGTTGGGCAGAGTTTGGGGCTGTGACAATTCCCTGAGGAACTTTCCAGTGTCCAACCATCCTTTGGGAAGAATCTTCTCTTGATATCCAACCTAACCCTCCCTGACACAACAGGTAACACCCTCCAGATTCCCTCCCCAGGCCAGCTCTATTTCCTCTGGAATAAAAAACCAACGGAGACAAGAAACCTCATTTTCACTGAGAGCATCTCATCCCTTTCTCTCTGACTTCAAAAGGCAAAACAAACAGGTATTTTATGTAAATGTGGACATTAGAAACAAAAAATAGAACAGCAAACATCAAATTCCTTTTTCATAGGCAACTCAGCTTCCACTGGCACAGCTGCAGATGAAAGCAGCAGCTACAAATTAATATATCGTAAGGTCTTACCAAAGGAACTGAATTGTCTCAAATGCCAAAAGTAAGACCAAAGACTAAATTATTTTCATTTACGAAACCGTAGGGAGGAATTGCTTTCATGTTCTGAGTTATGTGTTTAGGAGGAACCTAAGTTTAGCTTGTCAGCCTCTGACAAAAGTTAACAACAATTTCTAAAACATTTCGGAATCATTTCGAAACACGCTTTCGATGGGGGAAATGGAAACAAGACAAAATCACAAAATCCCTGCCTTTTTTTGTAACTGCTTTTACAGTTCCAACTCCTCCTGTGTGCTTTCCTGGAGATGCCTGGAATGAAAAATCTGCCTCCAAAGCACTTCCTAACCATAGCCAGAAACACAGGAAAACTCCCTGATTGCTTAAAACTGTTAAATACAGACATTGTGGGTGGAATTTCCTGAAAATGTGGGCACAGACAAACCCTACAACTGCTGGAATTTAAGGTGGACAAGTATCCTAAAAGGAATTTTAAGACATTTCCAGCTCCTCCTTACAAGTGCATTTAATGGTCCCTTATCCATCTCTCTCATCCCTCAGTGGTTTTTTCCATCTCCTTTCCTTGGATATTGTTGTTTACAGTAAACCAGGGGCTGATCTGGGCCAGAATTTGGAAGTGAAAAGAAAAGCCACTGCATCAGTTTGAATATTCTCTTCTTTTACGCCCAAAATGCTGATCAGCCACCTGCAAACCAATGTCACCTTGAACACTCTGGTGGCAATTCCACCAAACTGCTAACACCAAAACCTTGGGCTCTGAATCAACAAATTGCTTTGCCGAAATGAAAATTTTAATACATTAGACCAGTCAGTAAATAAAGTATTTTACGAAAAAAGGAAGAATTCTCTTGTTAGATATGAAGATTTCGTGCGTTCATTTTGGCATGAAAGGTGGGAACAGAGTGGCTCCCTGAGGTGCTGGAACTGAGCCATGGGATGTGATCCTGAGCTTGGGATGCCATCCTGAGCCTGGCACAGCAAAACTGGGAGGCAGAAAAGAGAGAGGACCCTCATGTTTTCATGCACTGGACCAAAACCAGGCAGGCAAAGTTTTCAGAATAATTTCTGTCAGTTAATGAGTGCACAGAATTTTTATGTAAAATATATATATTTCTATATATTTATCCCATTGGTGAAGGTCAAAAATTAGAATACTAAATTTGAACTAAACTTATATTTGCAAATATTCCCTGCAATCCAGTCATTCACATGCATTTCTCCATTTCCCCTCTTCCCCCATGGCTATAACTTCATCTCATCCAGAATATTTGAAGCCACTGCTTAATCCAGAGTATTTTAATCTGGAAGCAAAGCACTGCATGGAGAGGAGCTTTAGCAGAAACCTCCTAAAGGACTGATCTAAAATAGGAATTAGAGCTTGATTTTCCAGCTATTTTTATTCTTTTTCCCATTGTTTCATACTACCAGATACATTCCATGCAGGAAACAAATGAAATTATGGATACATTTAAAATTTAGTTCCCTTGATTTGGTTCATGGCACAGAAACTGCCCGAGGAGGTGCTTTCAGAAACGACACAAAATTGCACATTCGGAGTTATTTCTATGGAGGGGATGCCACAGCTTTAAAAGACAGAATTTGTTCTTAAATTTCATCTGGTTTTCTGCAATAAAACTTTATAAGGGTGGAAATAAATGGAGCAGATGGACAAAACAAGGTATTTTACAATGCACCTTTCTGGGCTAGGAAACCACGTTAACTCCAATAGGAAAAATGAAAAGCACAGAAATCAACTGAGAAGAATTTCCAAAGGAGCTGGTGCAATGGGAATGAAAGAATGAGGGAATTAGGGATGAACAACCCCCCTTAGGACATCTGAAGATCCTCTTCAACACCAAAAAGACTGGGAAATGTTTTTGTTTTGACTTTAAATACTACTCAGATATTCTGCAGGCACTGGGGGGAGTCAGGAAGAACCAAAGATCATCAACACATCCCATTTCTGCTTCCTGAGGACTTCATGTTCAGCATGGGAAAAGACAAGACTATTTTTAAGGATAAAAATTCCAAGTCCCTGTCCTGACTGTGAACCATCATGCTTTGAATTCCTCCAAATTTTCCACGAGGAACTGCCTGGGGGAAGGATCCCTTTGTGCTTGAAGGAAAAAACCATGAGCAGGGAAAGGTTCTTTTTGTACCTTTGCTCTTTCATTTGTTTGGCCTGAATTCCACAGTGCCAAATAAAACCCAAGGTGAAATCCCTACTCAAGTGAACACTGAGAGGTGACCTGGCAGTAATGGAAAGAGAACACAATTCCAGACTGGTTTGGGTGGGAATGGACCTTAAATCCCATCCAGTGCCACGGCAGGGACACTTCCACTGTCCCAGGTGCTCTCAGCCCCAATGTCCAGCCTGGCCTTGGGCACTGCCAGGGATCCAGGGGCAGCTCCAGCTGCTCTGGGCACCTGTGCCAGGCCTGCCCACCCTGCCAGGGAACAATTCCCAATTCCCAATATCCCATCCATCCCTGCCCTCTGGCACTGGGAGCCATTCCCTGTGTCCTGTCCCTCCATCCCCTGTCCCCAGTCCCTCTCCACTTTCAAAATTAATAACAAAAGAAATAAATCCAAAGGGCTTCTGATGTTCCTCATCAGCTCTCACTGTGCTCCTTGTTTCAAACACCAGGTGCTTCCCAAACATCCAAAACCAGCAGGAAGAACCCAAAGATGGCTCAATCTCCTGACTCCTACTTATTCAGAACAGATTTTATTAGGGAGTTAAGGAGACTTCAGAAGCCAAGATTAAAGTTATGGTGCATTTTTATAAGGAGAGCAGGAGTTGTGGTTCAGGTTTTTATATAAGGAAATGCTGACAACTTTACAGCCATGGTAGCCTCCAGTAAATGCAGAAGAGATTTCTCCAGGCAACTGGTAAATATAATGTTTTTCCCTTATACTTTCATCTCAGTACACATAAAAGCATTTGACACACTTAATAAAATGTCACCAGCATAAAACACTGCACAAAGGAATGCTAAATAATGACAGAACTGCAATTATTGGGGAAAGAATGAGCATTAGGAACACTTTCAGCCTCTCTCTACATTAGTGGGGTGATGGAATTTGGATTTAAAAGCTTCCTTAATTCTTCTTCGTGTAACACCAATGAAAACATTCCTGGACATACAATTCCATACAACACCACCTAATGTGAGGTCATATGCAAAACATGCAATCCACTCTCCAAAGAATAAACTGAATTACCTTAAGATATGGATAGAAAAACATGTAATTCACCTTCCAAAGAATAAACTGAATTACTTTAAGACATGGATAGAAAAACATGTAATTCACCTTCCAAAGAATAAACTGAATTACTTTAAGACGTGGATAGAAAACCATGTAATTCACCTTCCAAAGAATAAACTGAATCACTTTAGGACATGGATAGAATTTTACTGCACCTGGAGTCACCTCCAAAATCCAGGTTCTCAAACTGACACCACCCTAAATTTTAGGTGGCCTCCAAGAGCCCTAAACCAGGCCACTACAATGCTCCTCCAGAGTCAATATTTCAATAATTCTTTGCATCAGAGGAGGAGGAGAAGGCAGGGCAGGCTGACTGCAGATGCTGTTTCCAGGCAACCCCAGAGTTGTGGAGAGCTCTGGAGCCTCTCCCTCTGCACTCAGGAGAGCTCTGGAGCCTCTCCCTGTGTACTCAGCTCTGGAGCCTCTCTCCCTGTACTCACTTGTTCTGCATCATGTTCATGATCACCCAGTCGAAGGGGTAGACGTTCTTCCCAATCAGGTTCTTGAACATGATGAATGTCTCCATCAGGAAATCCTAAAAGAAGAGATAATATTTGGAGAAAATCGGACCAAAAAATTCCAAGGGGTGGTGGCAGTTACTGATGATTGCACTCCAAAGGGGTCTTTGTGTTCTGCTTCCTCAAAAAGCTGTTTTTCATAAAAAACACACTTAAATCCTACTCAAGCACATTTATACATGATGCCCATAAATCCTACAGTAGTTCCATTTCAGAAATTATAAAAACAGTAATCCCACATTAAAGCAATGGGATTCATCAAGGGGATCAATCATGGGATTCATCAAGGTCAAGCACTGGTTCACCAATTATCCAAAAGGAGTTTTTACTGGAAAAACCATAATTTTTTTTCCATACCATGGACAAAACCTCTCAGTTCCTTCGTGTATTGTGACACATCTGTCATGACACACTCTTGGGAAGTTGATAAAAGCACACTGGTTCATGGAAAGAGGAAAAAAACCAAGCTAAATATTTATTTAACTCTTATGATTACACTAAAATACTCCCTGAAGTCAGGTGATGAGTAATCCTTCCCTTCATGGATTTTCTTCAGAAATTAGGATTATTTATGTATTAAAATAAAAACATCTTCCAGCTCAAATCATCTGGGGCAGAGGACAGAAATGGTTTGGACATCCCAAAACTGGGAGGGACCCTTCCTAAAGGGAGCAGCAGGAATTGCTTCTGCAAGAGAAAAGCTGTCCAAGAACAAGTTAATTTAACAGCATAAACCAATTTATTTCCACACAGCTACAAACACACAGTTCTTTGGACCAGAAACTTTGTGTAGTTTACAATGTAAATCATCTCCTACAATTTGGGAATCTGTAATTGCTATCTAACAATTTCAGTAATATCAAATGCTGTGAGAAAGATAAAGGGGAAAAGAGAACTTCATGCAGAAAGTCCTTGATCCACTTCACACAGAGATAAAAATGAACTTTCATTCCAAGGTTAGAATATCTTCCCTTTGATACAGTTTCTCAGCAATGGTATTTATCTGGTCTATCTTTAAAATGTCAACTGCCTACAAAAAAAATCCCCAATATGTTCCATCAACTGGACTTTTAACTAAGACTGGATTCTGTGTAACCTTTTCAGTGAGAAACCAATCTGAAGTCCTTGCTCTCATCAGTCTTTCCTCAGCTCCGAGAGCCAGGATCTTCAGCAGATTTATCCTTTAATCCACTGCTCTGTTCAAATGTTTTCCTGGCTCAGAAATTCCCCATCAATGGATGCAGGGAGCTGCAGGGACCCTGAGGACATGGCTTGAGATCAAGAACCCCAGAATCCCCGACTGGTTTGCGTGGGAAGGGAAGGACCTTAAAGCCCATCTCGTTCCACACCTCCCACTGTCCCAGGTGCTCCCAGCCCCAGTGTCCAGCCTGGCCTTGGGCACTGCCAGGGATCCAGGGGCAGCCCCAGCTGCTCTGGGAATTCCATCCCATCCCCTTCCCACCCTCACAATCAAGAATTCCTCCTCAGTCTCCCATCCATCCCTGCCCTCTGGCAGCGGGAGCCATTCCCTGTGTCCTGTCCCTCCATGCCTTGTCCCCAGTCCCTCTGCAGCTCTCCTGGAGCCCCTTCAGGCCCTGCAAGGGGTTCTGAGCTCTCCCTGGAGCCTTCTCCTCTCCAGGCTGGTCCTTCCTGATCCCCATCTTTCTGCTGGAGATTCTCACTTCCCAAATACTGCTGCAAAAGCACTTTGTGCAAACATCCCCCTCTGGATTCAGGGGAAATGAGCTCAGATGGGTTTGTGTGACTTAAAACCAACCCAGTTAACCCAGCTGATTTTGACCAGCTGACAGCTTCTCTGGGCACCCTGTGCCTGGGCCTGCCCACCCTCACAGCCAGGAATTCCTAATTCCCAATGCCCCATCCATCCCTGTCCTCTGGCAGTGGGAGCC
>NW_005054369.1:2531660-2555194 GCF_000277835.1 Geospiza fortis | reverse complement strand
AGGTGCCCGCAAAGACCCTCCGGTTCCACCGCCTGCCATGGCAGGGACACCTTCCACCATCCCAGGTTGCTCCAAGCTCTGTCCAACCTGGCCTGGGACACTTCCAGGGATCCAGGGGCAGCCACAGCTGCTCTGGGCATCCTGTTCCAGGGCCTCAGCACCCTCACAGGGAAGAATTTCTTCCTAATATTCAACCCAACCTTGCCCTCTGGCAGTGGGCGCCATTCCCTGTGTCCTGTCCCTCCATGCCTTGTCCCCAGTCCCTCTCCAGCTCTCCTGGAGCCCCTTCAGGCCCTGCAAGGGGTTCTGAGCTCTCCCTGGAGCCTTCTCCTCTCCAGGCTGGTCCTTCCTGATCCCCATCTTTCTGCTGGAGATTCTCACTTCCCAAATACTGCTGCAAAAGCACTTTGTGCAAACATCCCCCTCTGGATTCAGGGGAAATGAGCTCAGATGGGTTTGTGTGACTTAAAACCAACCCAGTTAACCCAGCTGATTTTGACCAGCTGACAGCTTCTCTGGGCACCCTGTGCCTGGGCCTGCCCACCCTCACAGCCAGGAATTCCTAATTCCCAATGTCCCATCCATCCCTGTCCTCTGGCAGTGGGAGCCGTTCCCTGGGTCCTGTCCCTCCAGACCCTGGTAAATATTGTCTCTCCATGTTTGTTATCTCACAAAGCAATGTGAAATTTCCCCTCTCTGGAGCCACCCCAGACCCACCTGGACCCTGGCCTGGCAGGAGTTGGACTGGGTGATTTCCAGAAGTCCCTTCCAACCCCAGCTATTCTGGAATTCTGGCAACTTCCAGGGTACTGGGCTCCACCATGCGCACAACGCTCCTGGTGAAAAAGCTCCTCTGTCATTTTACCACACAACATCAGCAAGGACCACAGAATCCAGAAGGGTCAAGTGGGAAAAGCCACCCAGGACCACCAAATCCAACCTCTGACTAAACACCACCGTGCCCAGCAAACAGATCCTGCTGCTTTGGCATGGATGGACAGCAAATCTGGAGCTGCTCCTGGTTCAGATGTCACCACTGCCACCACTCATCCATCCCACAGCCTCTCCTCCAGCTCAGGAAAACCTGCCTTCAGTTAAGAGCTCAACCTGCAGATTTCCTGCTCATTTTTTCTGTGTTTTGGCGACAGAATTCCATTGATGATGATTTGGTTCCTTCCTGAGCCTGGGGGTTCTGACCTACTTTGCTGATTCAGCTCTGCATTTCCATCCCCTGATATTTACATTTTAATAACCCCATGCTCACCCAGGTACTTTAAATAATGCTCTGTAACAACTGAGCTAATTATTGATCAAATAAAAGGTTCCTGATGCTCACCTGGGGTTTATGCATTCGTAATATTGCTCTTTTTTCCATTTTATGGTTCTCATAGAAAAGAAAATGGTTTGGATGAATTAACCTCATTTTATGAGGAAAACTCAGGGTTTTGAGGGGCTGGGAAGAGAGGGAAGCCACCAGGACAAGAAAAAGCTGCTTATTTTCAGAATAACTGAAAGCAGGACAAATATTCCTGAATGGAAAACCTGTACTAAAGGGGGAAGGGTTACAATTCCTGCTCCCCCTCCAACTACAAACACAAATCCTATTTAATAGGAAATAGAATTCACAGCAGGTAAGATCCCTAAAAAATTCCCATCCACTGATGGAAAGGAAACAGCCTGAGCTCAGCCTGAGATTCTCCGCATGGCAGAACATTAACAAGCATTTTTTGTCAACTAAACCACATCTGTCTCAAATAAAAATATTTTTTACCAAGTAAAAAGAGGAAAAAAAATCAGTCCCAGAAATAACCTCCCTGATCTCAGATAATATTTCATCTCAGGATGACAGCAGAATCACAGATTTTGATTTTACAGAATCACAGCAGAGTCTGGGCTGGAAGGGATCTTAAAGCAAGAAATTCCTCTTTGAACAGACATTCCTTAATAAATCTAAACTCTCTATTCTGCAGAGAGGTAAAAGACTGGTTTTATTGCACTCCACCTCATCTTTTTGAAGACTTTTGAGGCCAAATATGACCATTATAATAATCTAAACCTGCCACCTACATAACACAGACCATAAAGTTTCCTCCAGCACTTCCAGCCCTGAGCTTCCAACTCCTGCTTGAGCAAGAGCAGATGCTGAAGGAAGATTTAAGGGTCTCCAGTGGTGAAAAAGAAACCACAGCTTAAGTTTTCCCTCCTTCATGCCTTTTTTTTTTTTAAGAAGAAGCTTTTCATTTCTGCCTGGCTGAATTTAGTCTCAGTTCTAAATCACTGCTTTGTGATTAAAGGGAAGCCTCTGCAATAGGAGGAGCAGTTGTCACCTCTAGCTCTGGGTTTAAAAGCAAAGACTCCTGGATTTCAGTTCTATTGGCTGAGTCAAATGAGAGTGGTACAAAAAATTGCTAGGTTAACAAAGTGGAAAAAAATATAAAAACAAAGAGAAAGAAAATTTAGTTTACTCCCTGTAGTTTCCTTAACCTCACAGGGTTAACAACGCTCTGCCAATAAACCTCCACACCTTAATGAATATGATTTAAAATCAGCTCTGAGCTTTAGAGACGCCAGAGCAGTGCAAAGAGAGGCTGAAAACTGGAACAGGGCAAAGAGTTCAAACCTTGTCCAACACAGGCAGAAAGAAGAATGACACAAATTCAAGACAAACTGGGAAGTCCAATCATTAAAATTACACAAAGGAAAGAACCTGAGTTGCTTTTCTCCTTCCTTCTGCTATGACCATTCTTTTCAGCTCTTTCTCTGCACTTAGTTTGGGAATGTTCTGCTCTTGGTGCCCATCCATGTAAATGCTCCAAGATCCCAAAGGAATCTGAGTGGGAAGCAGCCCTTCCCATGCTGTGATCCTACTTCCAGCAATTTGCAGTTGGACTTTGCCTTCCCCCTCCCAAAACGACAACTCTGAGCGACGCCAGAGCAGTGCAAAGAGAGGCTGAAAACTCAGGATTTTGAGGGGCTGGGAAGAGAGGGAAGCCACCAGGACAAGAAAAAGCTGCTTATTTTCAGAATAACTGAAAGCAGGACAAATATTCCTGAATGGAAAACCTGTACTAAAGGGGGAAGGGTTACAATTCCTGCTCCCCCTCCAACTACAAACACAAATCCTATTTAATAGGAAATAGAATTCACAGCAGGTAAGACCCCTAAAAAATTCCCATCCACTGATGGAAAGGAAACAGCCTGAGCTCAGCCTGAGATTCTCCGCATGGCAGAACATTAACAAGCATTTTTTGTCAACTAAACCACATCTGTCTCAAATAAAAATATTTTTTACCAAGTAAAAAGAGGAAAAAAAATCAGTCCCAGAAATAACCTCCCTGATCTCAGATAATATTTCATCTCAGGATGACAGCAGAATCACAGATTTTGATTTTACAGAATCACAGCAGAGTCTGGGCTGGAAGGGATCTTAAAGCAAGAAATTCCTCTTTGAACAGACATTCCTTAATAAATCTAAACTCTCTATTCTGCAGAGAGGTAAAAGACTGGTTTTATTGCACTCCACCTCATCTTTTTGAAGACTTTTGAGGCCAAATATGACCATTATAATAATCTAAACCTGCCACCTACATAACACAGACCATAAAGTTTCCTCCAGCACTTCCAGCCCTGAGCTTCTAACTCCTGCTTGAGCAAGAGCAGATGCTGAAGGAAGATTTAAGGGTCTCCAGTGGTGAAAAAGAAACCACAGCTTAAGTTTTCCCTCCTTCGTGCCTTTTTTTTTTTTAAGAAGAAGCTTTTCATTTCTGCCTGGCTGAATTTAGTCTCAGTTCTAAATCACTGCTTTGTGATTAAAGGGAAGCCTCTGCAATAGGAGGAGCAGTTGTCACCTCTAGCTCTGGGTTTAAAAGCAAAGACTCCTGGATTTCAGTTCTATTGGCTGAGTCAAATGAGAGTGGTACAAAAAATTGCTAGGTTAACAAAGTGGAAAAAAATATAAAAACAAAGAGAAAGAAAATTTAGTTTACTCCCTGTAGTTTCCTTAACCTCACAGGGTTAACAACGCTCTGCCAATAAACCTCCACACCTTAATGAATATGATTTAAAATCAGCTCTGAGCTTTAGAGACGCCAGAGCAGTGCAAAGAGAGGCTGAAAACTGGAACAGGGCAAAGAGTTCAAACCTTGTCCAACACAGGCAGAAAGAAGAATGACACAAATTCAAGACAAACTGGGAAGTCCAATCATTAAAATTACACAAAGGAAAGAACCTGAGTTGCTTTTCTCCTTCCTTCTGCTATGACCATTCTTTTCAGCTCTTTCTCTGCACTTAGTTTGGGAATGTTCTGCTCTTGGTGCCCATCCATGTAAATGCTCCAAGATCCCAAAGGAATCTGAGTGGGAAGCAGCCCTTCCCATGCTGTGATCCTACTTCCAGCAATTTGCAGTTGGACTTTGCCTTCCCCCTCCCAAAACGACAACTCTGAGCGACGCCAGAGCAGTGCAAAGAGAGGCTGAAAACTGCAACAGGGCAAAGAGCTCAAACCTTGCCCAATACAGGCAGGAAGAAAAATAACACAAATTCAAGACAAACTGGGAAGTCCAAACAGTAATATTACACAAAGGAAAGACCCTGAGTTGCTTTTCTTTTCCCTCTGCTATATCCACTTTTTTCAGCCCATTATCTGCACTTAATTTGGGAATGTTCTACTGTCAGTGCCCATCCATGTGAATGTTCCAAGATCCCAAAGGAGGCCCAGCTCTTCCCATGCTGTAATCTTATTCCCAGCAATTTGCAGCTGGACTTTGCCTTCTCCCTTTAAAAACAGCAACTCTGAGCTTTAGAGATGCCAGAGCAGTGCAAAGAGAGGCTGAAAACTGGAACAGGGTTAAGAGCTCAAACCTTGCCCAACACGGGCAGAAAGGAGAATAACACAAATTCAACACAAACTGGGAAGTCCAAACATGAAAATTACACAAAGGAAAGGTCCTGGCATTGTTCTGGTGGGGCTGGAGGAAGAAGAGAAGCTGAGGAAGGATCCAAGCCCAGCTGGGAGCTGCCTGGAGCACCCCAGGGTGGCAGAGGGGATGGGTGCTCACTGACTGCTGGAGCCCAGCCAGGGAGTTGGGTGTCCCCTCCCAGCCCTGCCTGGCCATATGGCAGTGGCACTTTCAGGTTATTACAGAGTTATCTCCTCAGCTATAAACTCCCTTCTATTATGCTTTAATTAACTTGGGTTGTTGCCTCAGCCAGGCTACCCAATGACTCTGAGAAGACAAATTTCAATTATTATTGCTTATTTAACAACTAAGGGCATCTTTAAGGTTAAAGTGTTTTGCATAAAAGGGAAAAGGGAAAGCGAGCAGATCTCTAAGTAAAAGCTACTTCAAGAAACAAAATCAGGACATCTGGAAGATTTAACACTGAAAGTTCCTTTCCTAAGAAAGCCTTTTTAATATTCTTTTTCTTCTTTCCTTACCAGATTTTAGTAATGTCTCATCACTACTATTTTTACTGCTTTCTTTTAATTGCCTTCAATCCACTGTCTCATGTTTTTAAGCACTGAACAGCTCCAGCTGTACTCCTGTGCATGTCACAGTGCCTAAATCATTATTTTCTATTAAATCTGTAATGCCAAACACATTTTGTTCACATCTCACAAGTGCATTTAATGACCAGTAACAGGAAAAAAAACCCAAACACAAGCTGAGCCATCTTATGAAGAGATAAAACAAATGAAACTCACCACAACATCCGACCTCATCTTGCCAAAAGTCTTGATTAAATGGGCATAGTGGTAATCCTCCATTTGCCTCAGGATGGCTGTCATGCAGGCCACAAAACTCCCCTGGCAAAAAGCAAAGGCAAGGAATCCATTATTTAGGATAATGCAACATAACACTGGCTATCAAAACCCAATATTGCTAGAGAGAACCACAGAATGCAGTGGAGATTATTCTATCATTAAAATTCATTCATGGATATGCAAAATTCTGTCAAGGAAACAAAAAAAAAAACCCATCTCCAAAAGTTTCCAGTTTCCAATTTCATGGGTTTATCACTGAAGCTTTTGCGACATATTCTTCTTCTAAAAATTGCTCAGACATTAAAGTGTCTGCAAGGTAATAAACAGCACTCCTAAAAATATCACACAATATCAGCATTTGCATTTGGAAAGTCAATATTCTGCTCAAGGAAGAAATCTCTTCAAAATTATCATATTGAGCATTGAGCTAAACCAACCCCAAGTTTCCATTTCGCTGCGTGGTATTTTCAGATACAGTGATGCTTAAAAAACCACCACCAAAATCCAGTGAATTCCATCAAACCAGAAGAGCAGCACCATCCAGATCTCTCTCAAAGCACAGAAAGAGTAAAAAATGACCAAAAGAAAGTTTAGTTTTTCCTTCTGGTGGGTGAAAGTGTTGTAGTAACAATCCAACCCATTCCCAAGGCTCCTAGAGGTAGTAAAATCCCAAAAATGGCAGTTTCTTGTCCATCCTCCCTCTCTGCCTATCTGCTAAAAGCCTGTTAATGATGTCCATATCTTTTCTGGTCTTTAATGCAGGAGGAAAAACATTAAAAATTGGTAAAACCCCCATCAGAATGACTTAGAAAATAAGGGATTCTTTCTGTGGTTTGACAGAATTGCAACTCCCCCTTTCTGTGCTGTTTTCCAGGTTATTCCATGCCACAGCCCAGGAGAATGCTCAGGAATTTTTCTCTTCATAAAGGCACAGAGCCTTTATTGTTACCTTTAAGTTCAGCATTAATTTCAATTTAAAATCTTTATTTCCACATCAATCCAAGTAATTGAGATTGAACCTGAAATGACACTGGGTCACCTGCATGTGCTCTGAGCCCTCTTATTTATAGAATTTAGAGGTTAACCTTAAATTCCACCCGACCAGCACTCCTGGAATTTGCTTTTCTCCTGCAATGGAGCTGAGATCTAAACTCCTACAGGACTGATTTTGTCCATGTGGGAATATTGGATTTTCCAGAGGATGCTGAGGTACTTGATGGGAGCTCTGTGGCACCTGCAAAATCCATGAATATGGAAGGAAAGTCCACCTGAGCTGCTGTTCTGGGACATCAAAAGAACTTTCTAACAAGAACAGAATCTGGGGCTCTACAAAGACAACGTTTCCTACTATGAAATGGAAATAAGACAGGACCATGTCAGAAACCCAAACATTAATTGTCAAATCAGTGCCTAATGAGCTCCTGGCACAGCAAACACTGGGCTTGATAGGAACCAATAGGAGAGCTGGGTAAAAACCTGGAATGGCTGCTGGAGTTAAAAATAAATACAAGAAGCAAATAGAAATGGAACACGAACAGGAGGGGATTCTGTAGTGCTGTAAGTTTTAGTTAGAATGACAGAAACTTGTTAAATGTTGTCATTTCAGCTCAGGCTGAGCCCCCAGAGTGTTACTGAGCAGACTGGGTGATGGTCTTTAACCAGTTACCAACACTTCTTCCTGTTTCCCTGCATTAAAATAATGATTCATGCTCATCTTGTTGTTTATCTTGGTAATAAAAACCCTTCCTTTGATACAGAATTGTTCCTTGAATCCAACATTGCATCCCTGCTTCAACACTGATCTGCACATCCCCACCTACAAACCTGTTCAAGGCCCTGCTGGAAGGAAAATCTATTTAATATTAGGAGGAAAGTACAACTACCAGTCATCATTTCCTTTGTGAGGTATCACTTGCAGCCAGCACACTCTTAATTACAATGCTAATAAAGGTTTGTAATTATTTAGAGGTAATATTTGTACTCTAGGTGTTTTTAATATGCCCTAACTAGTTAGCAATAGCTAACAACATGATTAGATTTTAATCTTAAGTTGATTTTTAATCTTCAGCTGTATTTGGAGATCATTTTCATCATCTACAGACCAGCACTGGCAGCAATATATAGAAAAAAGGTACCTAATTCTCTAAAAAATCAATTTCAATTTGAGCCATAGGAATAATTGCAAAGCTGTGTTTACCCAGCCAGTCCTGCAAGGGGTTTCCATTGTGCTGGGAATTTCTCAGCTATTTATTCACTGAAATAGTGGCAGGCTTTACCCTGCAAGTCCTTCCCTATTGCAAAGCTCAGAAATGAGCTGGTCACACAGACAGGAAGATCATTAAAGAATATCCACTAGAGAAGCATTTTGCCAGCAGGTTGCTGCAATTCCCGCCTCTCCTGGATTGTTTCTTCCCAAACCAGGGCCACTGAGGGTCCCCCTGGGCCAGCAGGGCTGGGAAGTGCCCAGCAGGAAAGGCCCTGGGGGTGCTGAGGGGTGGAATGAACCCAGATGTGCCCGAGGCCACCGGCACCTGGATTGGAGCAGGAATTGTGTGACCACAGGCAGCAGGAACTGTCCCCTGTCCCCTGATTGCTGAAGCTTTTCTCAGGAGCATCACATCAGGAAGGGCAGGAGGAAGACCCAAACCAAAGTAGAATCCCCTCCTAAGGCACAGAAATTTCTCTCTATGTATAACAGTGTCCCCTGTGCTGGCACTGCTGAGGGACCTCAAAGCCTGGGGACAGTCTGGATCCTGCAGGACAAGAGGGACATGGAGGGGCTGGAGAGTGACCAGGGAAGGGAAAGGAGCTGGGAAGGGGCTGGAGAATCCCTGAGGAGCTGGGAAGGGGCTGGAGAATCCCTGAGGGAGCTGGGAAGGGGCTGGAGAATCCCTGAGGAGCCGGGAAGGGAATGGAGAGTCCCTGAGGAGCTGGGCAGGGGCTCACCTGGAGCAAAGGAGGCTCAGGGGCCCCTGTGGCTCTGCACAGCTCCTGCCAGGAGGGCACAGCCGGGGGGGTTGGGCTGTGCTCCAGGGAACAGGGACAGGAGCAGAGGGAACGGCCTCAGGCTGGGCCAGGGCAGCTCAGGGTGGATTTTGGGAACAATTTCCTCATGGAAAGGTTTATCCAGGCCTGGCACAGCTGCCCAGGGCAGTGCTGGAGTTCCCATCCCTGGAGGAGTTTAAAATCCCTGTGGATGTCGCACTTGGGGACATGAAGCAGTGGTGGCCTTGGCAGGGCTGGGAGTGGTTGGACTCAATGATCTCAGAGATGTTTTCAAACGCTGATGATTCCATGATTCTCTTCTACGTTTGAAATATTCCCAAAGCAAAGTCACAGGAATCCAGGATATCTGCCCAAAGGGAAGCCACATGCAGCTCCCAAACAGGATGAGGGAAAATTCTGCTCCATTAAAAGAAAACAAACCTAAACCCAACACCAAGGCATTCCTTTTTTCCTTGGAAAGGATGCCTGATTATTTAGAAACACTTTTTATATTTTAAAAAATGAATATGCTGTTCTAAACTGTGAAATTACTTCTGATTTCTGTAAAATTCAGTTCTGAGGGAAAACTTGAAGAGGCACAGGAATGCTCCAAAATTACTTATTTTCCTAAATTGCCTTTAAAATAAAACACTCAGTGTTTAAATGGCTCTGGAACAGGAACAAGAAGGGAAATTTTAGTTTTAAATAATCCCCACAAGTAATATTAACACTGAGAAATTCCAGAATGAGAAGAGGATTCCCTGCAGGACAGACCACACATGCCAACACTTGTCTCCCTCAGGGATAAAAGATCCTGTTTTAAACAGGCTTGTCCATTTTCCCCCAGTGAAATATTTAAATTGGAATATTAAGCTCTTTATGTACAGTGAGAAAATCTAGAGAAATCAAACCTACACTCAGCTTAGTGATGTCTTACTAAAATGTCCCTGTTACCACCGTCAGGAATAGATGAAAAAGTCTAAGTTCCATTTATTTTTTCCATTAAGTTTTCCTGATGTGACCTTAAAAGACTACACAGCTAAATAAATAAATGGATGAATATATAATAAAAAAAACCTCAAACAAAATCACTTGAATTAATTCACTACATTTTGGCTTTCAGAACATTTCCACAGAATTTACTTTGCTGGAAAGGATTTAAGTCCCTCACAAAGATTAAAAAGATGAAGTTTTCTCTCTGCTTATAACTTGTATTCTCTCTATATTAGCAACAAATAAAGAACTAAAAATCAATTGTTATCAATTCTAGAAGCCACTCATTAAATTGTCACTGCTTACGGACTCACAGGATAAAAATCCAACTTTAAAATGTCCCAAATTTCATCTTTTTGCCATGTGAAAATGTAAAATCCAATTTGTCTGCAGACAAGTTTGCTCACTTCAATAATAATATTTTATGTAATTTATAGTAGAAAGGTATTACAGAACCCAGCATGAATAAGGCAGAGGACCTTCCATCATTTCTTCTCTTCAAGAATATTTTATATTATAAAATAGATAAAGATATGGATGGAAGTTTCAGCTTCCAGGGCATCCTGAAAGGAGTTTGATTCCTGAAGCTTTTCCCAGGGGCATCACACCAGGAAGAGCAGGAGAAAGACCCAACACAAAGCAGAATCCCCCTCAAGGCACAGAAACTTCTTTCAATGTATAACAATTCATACATGTATTTCTCAAACTATTAAAACCAACATTTCTTTCCTTGTAATACAAAATCCCACAGTAAATTCAGCAGCACCTTCAGAGACAAAATTATTTCATGGCTACAGCAGCAGGATAAAAACAAGTGCAAAACGTTCCCATTTATCACATTTTTTACTGGATACACAGAATATTCCATTTCCTCAGGCCAAACCCTGCCTCTTGAACAAGAGAATAGAACATGTGAGCCTTTTTCCTTGCAGGAACAGAAGTTCCCACCTGCAATAGTGGCAGTGATAAATATCTGGGCAGTCTCCTGCTGCCACAAACATTCATTTGAAGCACCTTTTTGCCAATCAAGATGCAGTAAGGTATTTTCAGTGACAAACTTTGCTTTCAGAGCTCCTGGAAAAGATGCGAAACCTCCTTCACCTGATGTGACTTAAGGAGTTCAGAACCTCCCTAAGCAGCAAAACCGATTTTAGGTCAAGCCAGGGAAGTCCATGCAGAATGCAGAGCTCTGACATGGGAGCTTAGAGGTGAAAATGAGTTTATTTAGTCTCCAAACCTTGTTTTACCTCAAGAAGTACTTTACAGACCCTGATTTGATCTCTGACAATTCCATCTCAGTCAATAGAAAACTTGTTTTAAAAGGAAAACTTTTCCAGCAATGAGTCCCTGAAGGACTGGATGCAGGGAAAGCCCTTTGGGAAGGGAAGCAAAGGGATTTTCACAAAGATCCCAACCAAAATCCAGCCCTGACTGTGGCCGTGGCATCTGAAGGAGCTGATAAGAAGGATGGAGAGGGAATATTGACACAGGGAATGGCCAGAGGGCAGGGATGGATGGGATATTGGGAATTGGGAATCCTTCCCTGGCAGGGTGGCCAGGGGCTGGGATGGAATTCCCAGAGAATCCCCTGGATCCCTGGAAGTGTCTAAGGCCAGGTTGGACATTGGGGCTGGGAGCACCTGGGACAGTGGGAGGTGGGATGGGATGGGATGGGATGGGATGGGATGGGATGCCATGCCATACCATGCCATGCCATGCCATGCCATGCCATGCCATGCCATGCCATGGGCTTTGAGGTTTTTCCAAACCATTCCACGATTCTGTGATTCCAAGATCGCAGCAGCTCCACTGAAATTCACTTTGCACAAGGTTTATTTGTTAGGAAGTTGATGGTAACACAGTGGGAATAGACAAAAAAAGTCCCCTGATTCAAAAGTGCTTTGCACCAACTTCTGTAAAAAGCAGGCAAAAAAAACTAATGAGATGTTTTAGCAACACCATTTATCATGTTTCTAAGGCTTTTTTGCAAAAAAAAAAAGTCCATTTTAACCAAAAAATGTTTCTCTTTTAAAAGCTCCATGCAGCGTCAGTATTGAACAGTGCCCTTCAATGGAACCCACAGTGCTCAGGAGTTCTCAAGGTCAGTACATTTATTTCTGGTTTTCTAAATGCATTTGCCTTTCCTCATGGTTTTTTTTCCTCCCTCCGCTACACTAAACATTATTTCACTGAAAATCTACAGAACTGCCCTCAATAAATCTGTTTCAGGTATCTTGGTTTACACATCTATTAATGCTGATAATAAAATTATAAATGCAGCCATAAAATACAGAAAACAACTGAATTTATGGGAATGGCCAGTACTCAAACACTAAAAAATAAAAAGGAAAACCCATAAAAAAATGTTTTAAAGTAATTTTGCAAAAATACAGCATTGGATATGGGAATATAACCCTGGTGCCAGTGCCTCACCACCCTCACAGGGAAGAATTTCTCTCTAATATCCAATCTAAATCTCCCCTCCTTCATTTGAAAGCCATTCCCTGCTTTCCTGCCACTCCATGCCCCTGTAGATATTTCCTTCAAAAAGTCACTGAGGAGGAACAACAAAACCAAACCTATGACAATGAGAAACCCTATTTTATTTATCAAACACAATTAATGTTGGAAGCCATGTAAAAAACTTCGATGCAGACCAAGAAAAAGAATTAAAGAAAAAGATAAACCTAAAAAGGATATTATAATTGGAGACAAGTGGCAGTAATTGGGTTAGCCCACAGATATTTGGGATATTGTCTCTGCAGCACTGGTACCACCATGACAAATTATGGGAACAAGAGGGAGAGAAATGATCTTTTAAATGATAATCTTCACACCAGACAGGTGATGCTGCCAGATGAATACACTCCTAAAAGCAACAGTCATTTTGAAGACAAATGATCCCACTTTTGGCGCTTCTCATCCTCCTGTTTTAATGTAAATTATTTAGCAACTGCTTTATTGAGGGGCTCAGCGAGCATGAGAGATAAGAAATGTGTGCAATCCAAATTTAATTGATGAAACCACGCAGTTCACAGATCCCTGGATTAAAAAGCTCCTTGCAGGAGGAGGTCTCTTTGGGAAGCTTTTGCATTTTGTAATTAATTCCTACCTTTGGTTCACTCAGCACATCAACCATCACACCATACCCCGGGGGCTGTTCCCTTCCCCAGGTTTTGGGACAGAACACAGAGGATATGGGAAGGTTTATGGGATGCAGGCTCTGATGTGGTGCTGTTCCCAGCTCTCAGAGCTGCAGAAGGTGACCCAGTCCTTGCAGACAGGAATTACTGCCAGGCTCTCATCAGTGGGGAAAATAAAGGCAGGGCTCTCTCCACATTTGCATGACATCAAAATGAAATCCCCAGCACAGGCAATGTTCTCATTCCCTCCTCCCCAAAGAGCAGGAAAGTGATGAAATCCACAAAGACTGAGAAGAGGCTGGTCCTTTGTTCTGACTTCTCTCACTTCAGCTCAATTTTGTGTGATATTTTATGCTACAGCAGCAAATTAATGCTATTTATACAAATGCATGTATCAATAATGGTAAATAAGAGAAATACAATTTCCAGACAGGTCACATTTCAAGTGAGAATTTCTGTTCCAATATTGGCAGATAAGAGGAGCTGAACAGATTAAAACCCAATAGCAGCAAACAGGGGATTTCACAGGAGTGAAATTGCTCTTCTCTGCCTACAGGAATGTCCTCACCTTACCTGGCTCTTCCCTTGGAATTTGCCTCCCAAATCACTCATTCCATCCCAGCACAGGCAGGGACACCTTCACTATCCCAGGGGGCTCCAAGCCTGTCCAGCCTGGCCTTGGGCACTGCCAGGGATCCAGGAGCAGCCACAGCTGCTCTGGGAATTCCATCCCAGACAGGAATTCCTAATTCCCAATCTCCCACCCATCTGGCAGTGGGAGCCATTCCCTGTGTGCTGTCCCTCCATCCCTTGTCCCCAGTCCCTCTCCAGCTCTCCTGGAGCCCCTTTAGCCACTAGACTGGGCTCTGAGCTCTCCCTGGAGCCTCTCCAGGCTGGACAATCCCAAATTCCCAGCCTGGCTCCAGAGCAGAGCACAGGAGTTTTATCCTTGTCCCACATGCAGAAGTTGTCTCTTGCACAATTTTACTTCATCTGTAACTTCTGCAGATTGTTCAATTTCATAAAACGTTTGCAAGGAGCAGAGGAAAATTTCAACAGCATTTCCCTTTTCCAACAGAGATTCATAAGCTCAGGTCTCTACATTTTCCAGGAGCTGTCTGCAGGTGTTTGGAGAAGCAGCCATATCTCCTCTCAAGGAACACAGACCTGTTTAATACTTTGCATTTAATTAAAGGGAGCAGTAAAGTCCTCATCTGCAGAACCTGAACACGAGAATATGTGGGCTGAGTCTCCAAGAATGACCCAATTCTTCCCTAACATTATTAAATTCGAATTTTGTTTCTTATTAAACTCACAGCAACTCAGAAGACTTTGGGGGATTCTCTCAGACAACTCAGTGCTAAACAATGTGCAGTCTCCAGAAGAGCTTCAAAGGTGCCTCATGAAAAGAACATGAAATCAATCTCTAAGCTGCAATTTAAGCAAAAGGAGAGGAACTTTTCTATTGTGGAAAAGTGAATTAATTAAACCCCTCTTTTATTATCATTTGGGACGATGACCAAAATGTTCAGCAGAATAAGCTCCAACAGGATGCTGCTGATAAAAGGCTCTTTATCCTGATCCTGCCTGAACTCAGCAGAAATCCAACCCCAACAGGACAAAAGGAGACCAGCAATGAGGTAAAGGACAAACTGCCTGAGGTAAATGGACAGTGTGGACCTAGGAATTTCCTGTCATACACAAGATTTTTGCTTTTATATTGATTTTGAATCAGTAACATATTTAGAAGTTAAGAAACAAACTGAACATGTTAAAAACACATCTCATTCCCTTCTCCATTCCATGGAAAAGCCAAGATCACAGAATCCCAGGCTGGTTTGGGTTGGCAGTGATGCCTCAGGTTTGGCTTTTCTATTTTTCACATTCTGTGCTGCTTTAGTGTGTGGGTCTGAGCTTCACATCAGGGGATGGTGAGCTCTGTGCACAGAGCAGGGAGACAAAACAATTCCTGCTCCAGCTGGGCACCAAGGACAAATGATCCAAATCTCAGCCCAGGAGCACAAACCCCGTGGGCTGGAGAGAGAAAAACAAGCAGGGTGGGACTGCAGGGGCTAAAGCTGGAATGGGACAATGCACTGCAAGGTGCAAATGGAGCAGAACTGATCCCAGTGACAGACCCCGTGCCCGGCCGTGCAGTTTGGGGCCATTTTGGTTCATCTTGGGTGCAGCCCTGGCTGGGCTCTTGTGCTGCCCAAGGTGGATCCATGGAGGAGATCCTTGGAATAAATCCCTGCTCTTTTCTGTGACGCTGTCCAGTCTCTGCTCTAGGGCAGCCTGAACAAGGCAAGAGAAGGGACCTTAAGGCTCATCCCATCCCACCCCTGCCATGGCCAAGGACACTTCCCACTGTCCCAGCTCCCTCCAAGCCCTGTCCAGCCTGGCCTTGGACACTTCCAGGGATCTCCTTCTGAAGGAAAGAATGGAATATTTGCTCAGGAAGCTCTGCTGCTTCCAGATGAAGCTAATTCAGGTTTCTCTGTACTTGCAAGTCAACCATAAACCCACCTAGAATATTTTAGGAGAATAGCTTATTTATTTTCTCACTAAACCAAAGGTGCAAAACATGTTTTGACAATTTTCCTCATGACAGCCAGCACACTCCATGTATTCCAGCAACAACAAAACATTCTGAAGTCCTGGTTTTCCACCACCAAAATAAATTCTGACATATAATTGAATTTTATTTTCCTCCCCAACTTTGTTCTGGCAGAAATCAGAAGGGAAAGAAGTAAATCCCTCCCAAATAAGGAGTCGTTTATCACATTCTAACAACAACACTCCCACATTAACAACAGGATTAGAGATGGATCTTCAGCTCTGGAATTGCTTTCCCCTACCTACAGCCCCAGCGTGTGGGCAACAAAAGCAACTTAAGTTGAGAGATGTTTTTTAATTACACAACCACACTTAAATAAGAACTGATCTCTCCTTGGAAAAAGCAATTAAATCCAAACCAAGATTAAAATCAGTGATTTAAAACATGCCAAAGTGAAAATCAGCTCCTGGGCTGCAGGGGCAGGACAGGGAATGCTCCTGGGCAGGGGCTGGTTTGCTCCAAGAGCTCAGCTCACCCTTCCTACACCATTCCAAGAAAATGCATGGATATCCCATGATTCATATCCCTTTTTTCCATATTTTTTCCTCCCATCTGGGCAGTAACAACAGGACCAAGCAGAATCTCTTTTCCAGGCTCTGATATTCAGGTTCATGCCCAGACTCACCCAGGATTTCCCATCCCAGCCCTGGAGATCCAGGAATCTGTCCCAAGGGGAAGCCAGCAAAGGGAAATCAGCTTTAAGATGGATTCAAAATATAAAATAAATATTAAGAAAAAATTTAAAATCAGTGCACAGGCTACTGCAAAACCTTAGTGCAATGGTAGGGAGTGGAACTAAATTTTCTTTAAGGCCCCTCCCAGTTAATATCACAGAATTCAAATATTTCTGTATTTCTGAATGTTACAGTACTACTTATATACACTAAAAATACAAAAAAATGGAAAAGAAAAATACTAAAATATCCCAATTATTTTCAGGGCCCATCTTTCAATCTCAAAACATGAGATTTTTTTCTTACTTTTGTAATTTCCATGCATTTAAAACCACCCCAACTAAATTTTTGGGGGGCATAACATTTGAAACCCCAGCAGAAAATCAACCAACCCTGAGTTATGGCAGAGCCTACAACACTCATCCCACTCCTGATATTTGGCAAAAATGGGATTTGCAACTTCTCTTGTTATGGCTGAAAAATACTCATCATCTGTTGGGGAGGTAAATTTAAGCATTATTTTTAAAATGCTTTAGAAATACCTCAGAAAAGCTACTTAGAGCAAGACAAAATGTTTTTCAGAGCCAAGGAAACAGCTCTGATTAGGTTGTCCCTATAAGTAACTGTGAGGTATATGGACAATTTCTGCATAAAGAGAGCACAAACACTACCCAAAGTCATTAACTGCTAGGCAGGAATTAATATGTTTACAATTCAAGCCAAGTGATAAATATGAATATATAAAAGGCAAATATTCATTGCATCCCTGTGAATTATTAAAACTCTTTCTTTCCTTAATAAATGGAAAAATTAACATGTACGAGCATTCTGCTTTTTCCAGTTACTGGGGTTTTTTTCTAGGCAGGAATCTTATCCTTGTAACTTTTGCTAACACCTGAAATTTAAGAAAAAAAAAGGATTTTAAAAAAGGCCAAATAAACAAAAAAAAGATACTTTAAAGTTCAAGTCTGTTTAACTAAAATTTTATTAAAAACCCCACATCATGAATTGCCTGTTAAATGAGCTCCTATGGAATATCAAGGCCAGGCTGGATGAGCTTTGGAGCTACCTGGGATCATGGAAGGTGGCCCTGCCCATGGCAGGGGTGGGACTTGATGCTCCTTAAGGTTCCTCCAACCCAAACCATGATGGGATTTCACAATGAGAAGAGCAAGGGGTTTGTCCTTCCTACCCCCCAAGATTTGATGTCCCTTGTCCCAGCCACACAGACACCTGTGACATGATGTGTCAGCTTCCACAATGCCACCACCTGTCCTTCTGTCACCACCTTGAGTCCCCAGGAGCTCTCCCACAAGACATCAAGTCCCTCATTAGATAATCAGTTGCTGCAGATCTTATCTGTCACCTGGTAATTGATGTGAAATAACAAAATTATGCTTCCAAACAAAGCCTGTAGCTCGTCACTCCAGCTCATCGTACTGAGGACAAGTTGAGCTCAAGCAGAGCCCTGGTGATGTTTCCTACCAGGCTTCAATGAAAGCTTTGATTTCCATCAGCCCACAGAGAAGTTAAACAAGTCCATAAATAAATAGAGTCTCCACAGCTTGAGGGGGACATCATAGATGGCAGGAGGAATGAGAAGGGCCACCAAAGTGACAGCCTGGAGAAGGCTCCAAGGAGAACTTCTTGTGGCCTTCAATATTTAAACAGGGCTTAGAAGAAAGATGGAGAGAGAATTTTATCTTCCCACTGTCAGAGGGCAGAGTTAAATGGGTTTTTGGGAAGGAATTGTTCCCTGGGAGAGTGGGCAGGCCCTGGCACAGGTGCCCAGAGCAGCTGTGGCTGCCCCTGGATCCCTGGCAGTGCCCAAGGCCAGGCTGGAGCAGCCTGGGATAATGGAAGGGTCCCTGCCCATGGCAGGGGGTGGAAGGGGATGAGCCTTGATGTCCCTTCAACCTAAACCACTCTGACAAGGGATGGAGAAGTTCCCTCCTGAGAAGGGGTCACGCAGTCCCAGATTCTCCCAAGAAGGCACAGCCTGGATGGATCCACATTTTCCTGAGGTTTCCAAACCCACAGCAGTGGGGAAGAAAGGAGGGCACAGCTGCTGCTCACAAGTTTCACTGTGTTAGAACCAGGAGGCAGCAGCTGAAGCCAACAGGAGATGAATTTCAAACAAATATGAGATGGGACTTTTAATCCTGGCATTTCTTTTTCCCTCCCAGGGAGCGATGGGAGCTGTGCCACGGGGACAGGCAGCTAAGGCAGCTCCACAAGGGAATGCACAAAGCAAGGAGAAGGAAAGTTTGGAGACAAGGAGCAGCCTCCACCTCCCATCCAACCAACATTCCCATCCAGGCCTGGGCACAAGGCTGCTGAGAAGGGAAGGATGTGGGTACTCTCAATTTATTAGGGCACTGCTTTGAATTCCCAGAAGAAAACTAGGGAAGTGCCACATTATTATCAAATTATAACTTTATTTCTGGGTTTGCAGAGGTTTCATCCTTTTCCTCCCCAGCAGCTCTTCCAGTTGTTGGGCTTTTCTATAATACTGATGGACACCCTTTGGATATAAAGCAGCTGCTAATTATGCTCCTCAACCACTGCTAAGTATTAATATTTAAAGTCCTGAACTTGTTTAAAAATTGAAGAAAATCAAAATGTGGTGCTGCTTTGAATGGTTTTTAATTCAGTGTCCCCAAGCCATAAAGGACAGAGCCATTTTTCCTGCACTGTGTTTTGAAGAGCCACAGACCAAGGATTAAGAAGGAATTCAAGTGGCCTCTGCTGTCAATTGTCAACTCATTAAATATCATTATCAGGCTCCCCATATTTTTCACAGCCCAACTTTTTGAAATATCTTGGGCTTTCAGGATTTCCAGACTTTTCAAAATAGTGTCTGTTCCTTTCTTAAGGTAAAACTCAGTCACAGATATTTCAATATATAAAATAACTAGGTATTTGCACAGTCAACCAGGAATTTAGCCTGCTCTTGTTTGCACAAGGCAAGTTTCTAGGTCATTTTATTTAGAAAAAATAAGTAAGGGAGGAGAAGCTCTTAATTGTGAGCATATGGCTAAATTTTAGGTGCCCATGATGCTGCAAACTGCCTCTTTATATCCCTTTTTTATTCACTGCCATCATATTTCCCTGTCATGTATCACAGTTATTAAGAGCAATTTTATTTTGGCACCTGCTTGGGGATTTTAGAAACTACACTAAAGAGTTCATTTCTGAACATTATGGCCAAAATATTTAATTTTGGTTTAGAGCACCAATAGAAATGGTGAGTTTAATTTTATTTGCACTGTTCATTATTTCCCTCTTCCATAATTTTGTAGGATTTTCATTTTTCATTTGTATAACACATTTAATTTCATTTAATTTGTTTTTTTCTGTTAAGCAAGTTTCTGTTATGCATTAGGAGCAGGCTGCTCCCTGAGCATCTAACTTGAAGGCAACATGCAAAAGCACATAAAAGTCTGTATTTTTATGCTATGTTCAAACTTTAAATAGTTCAATATTTCAAATGAGAAAACCTTCCTGAGGCTTTGGGAGTTTACATTACTTTATAACATCGAATGTTCTCCACTTTGACAGAAAAGTTGCATTAAATCCTCCATCTAATGAAATCAATGTTGTATAAATAATATATTATTCCACCAAGGAGCAAATAGGAATCAGATGCAAGTATCCCCATTATTTGTTGAATTTGCCTTTTTTCTGCCCATAACTTGAGTTTGAAGATGGAATTCATGCTCATCCCACATTTCATTAGGTGCTTAAATCTGAAACCATTTGTCTAAAGGCAATCAAAAGTACGACCAGATTTGTTGCTTTTTATTTTTAAGCAGGGCAGGATTTTTTCCCTTTGCTATAAAGCAGTCAGAGAGAAAACCCTGGAATTTGGGAAGGTCATAAAATAAATGAGATAAAGCAAAATATTAACGAAGTTGGCAGAACGCTCCTTCAAAAACATTCCCCTACATTTCCAGTTCCTCAAGACATCTTAACAAGGATGTAATTTCCCATTTGCTCTCAGAGAGCAAATCAAACAGGGTGATTTATTATTCAGATGGGCACAAAGGATTTCTGAAATGCAAAAAGAAGGGCTCTAAAAGCACAAGTCATCAGTAATGACGACAGCCTGAACTGCCTTTCAAATATGAACAAAATGCAGCCATTTAGGGGCTCATACATCACGCTCTCCCAGACCCTCATTTATTTCCCAACTGTACAGGCTGCATGAAAATGGAACCAGAATTTGGCATCTACTGAGAACATCTTTATCAGGGATGTGATTCCACACCATGGGAGAGCAGCTCAGCATTCCCACCCTTGGAAGAACAACAAAGGCTTTCCAATCACCACTTCAGTTCCCTTCCCAAAAACATCTGGGTGCTGAAAAGAAACTTTTCTGAACGATAAACACAGTGAAAATATGACAAAACTCCCACTCCTATCCCAAGAAAATGCAGATTTTCTTGATAAACATCTCCAGCAATTTGGGCTCCTGATGAGACAGCATTCAACTGGAACCCAAAATCTCAGCTTTAGCTGGCGAGACCTGCTGTTATATTTTTCTTCCAATGATCTGTACAATGGGAAATTGAGAGAGAGAACTAAATCCTGCTCATTCTTATCCCAACGAAGCACAGAAATAACCATCAGAGCTAATGAGGTTACTCAGCGTTTTTCTTCTCTGAGCAGAAAACCCACAAAGAGCAGTTCCCTCCATCAGCTGTTTAATATTTCAGCTGTGCACAGGTATTATGGGTATTAGACACATATTCTTAAATCCACTTTATCTTCAAAATGTTCCTTTAAGTAAAGAGATGTGGAATTAGCACTTTATGTATAAAGAACTGACATCAGCATAGGCTCAAATGAATTTTCCAAGCTCATGGAAAAGACTTGTTATGGAGCATGACACCCCAGCAAATCTCCCAAATTTCTGCCAAACATGATTCCAAGAGACCTTTTTCCTCTGCATCACAGCCAAGCAGAAAATATCCTCCCCCAAAGCAAGGAGCACCTCCAAGGATTGGACTGCAGGGAGACCTGCTTGAAATTCCAGCCAAGTTTGCCTTCACTTCAGCTGGAGCAGAGGAGCATATTTAACACCCCTCCATTTCTGTTCCAATGGCAGGTTGGAGGAAATAAATTAATTAATTACCTATTTAGCCCAGAAAGCCAGGCAGTTATCATCTGAAGGCATGGAAATAACCACCTAATTAATGGGAATGAAGGTTCAGCAATGTGAAAATTCTTGGTTTTAGCAAAGACAGAATGACAACACTGGTTCCAAGTGACCACAGAAAGAAAAGGCATAACTTTGTCCACAGCTCTGCTTCAAATCAAGCGAACTTCACCCTTCTTTCATCTCCAACACAGGTGGGAAGTTCTGCCACAAATTAGCCTGGTCCTGTGGAATTAACATCCCTGGGAACCCAGCTCAGGCATGTAGTGTTGGGACTTAAATATGCCTCCTAATATAATTTACTTAACATAGATCTGAAAATCCCACTGGTGCTGGTTTATCATCCCTCCTGCCCACACTGGTGGTCACCAAACACCTGGCAGGGAACTCAAGCTCTGGCTGCCACATGCCTTTCCCTGAGCTGCACCCAAGCTTTCCTGCCCAAGAACTTCACAGACTGTTCCAGAAAATTACATTTTAGTGTTCCACTGTCAGACCTGCGTGTTCTAGAGGAGCATAATCCTACAAAGCAGCTGCTCAGCAAAAAAATCCCCCCAGGCACAACATTTCCTGGGGCAGCCCTTGAGCTAAACCTGAGTGTGGGGAGGACAGGCCAGGCTGACCCTCCCACAGTCACTCAGATGTGTCCTCAGAAAATGAATGTAAGGAAAAAAGTCATGTAAAACCTGAAGTCTGTAACACCAGGCTGTGTCTGATGAATATTTCTGAATACACACACAGGTGCCTCCCTGAATTATTGATGCAATTAGCAGTGAGGGAGAAAGGCCCCTCACTGTACTTCTCCACAGAGAATGCCACAAAAAATCCATCTCACTGCCCTCCAACCCCTACTTTTCCCACTGCTGCCAGAATCCCAAGGCAGGACTTCCACCTGCACGTGTCACTGCAGCCCCAAGCAGGGCTCACTCCTCCCTGAGTGGAGAAAAAGCCAATCTGGGAAGGGAGGACACTCCATGAGAGAGAAATACATTTATCACCTAAACCAACTACAATTAATTGTCTCTTTTCTCTTTGCACCCTCTCAGGTTGAAGCCCAACCCCTCTCTCCCCTCTCAAGCATCTCTTCAACACTACATTTCATTATGCAACAGTCATGCTCAGCATTTTTAAAGGCTAAAATATTGACAAATGGGGTGATGAAGCATTTCCAATTTCCCAGTGTGTTTACTTCTATGTGCTGTTACAGTAACATGAAGCATGATAATCACGAAACACTTCATTTTTCACAAACCCTGATTTAAAAAATCCCTGTATACACCAATGGTGTCAGCAGTTATACATGAATCTGGTCCACATCAGAAAGTACTTTTGAATTCCCTAAAAACCTCCACAAGATGCTGTACAGTTTATAAGTGGGGCATATGCATAATGCTGTGTAAGACTAATCAGCCTTGAGACAACAGCTTCTAAATATCATTATGGAGAAGACAAGAATGATGTTTAACTGCTGCTTCTGTCAGACAGACTCTCCTTTCAAGTCACTCAGGATATCAAGTTATAGTATTTCCTTCCAGTAATCATGGGCTGCATAAACTCACATTTTCAGCTTGTGAAAAAGCAGCAGCATCTCCTACCACTGATCTGTTGGCTCTGAGGAAGTAGCCTGTGTTATTTCAGACGTGCTCACCCTACCATGTAATTTTACCCACGTCTGTATCCAGGCTGCAGCCAAAAAACACATTTCTTTTTGTAGAGAGAAATCCACAGAGGACCTGGAATACAGCAAGTCAGCACTGCTGGAAAGAAAAACAAAAAGAAGAAAAAAATAACAGCGTGGTGGCTACTGTTGCATCAATAAGCAGGTCGATATTGAAGTTCTTTGGAAAAAAAAAAATATATCTGATAAAATACCATGAGAGATGCTGAATGTGATCCAAGCTGCGTCACAGTCCGTAGCCCGGGGCAGAGCAGCGGGTGATGTGGGGAGCACAGCCCTGGCACCCTCGTTCAGGGATAAGGAGCGGAGGGAAGGGGGCAGCGGGAGCACCTGCACAGGTAGAGGCAGGCAGAGCAGCGGAGCTGCCCTCTGCTGACTGCCTGCTTTGCTGAACGCTGCTCCGATCCGCTCTTGCACAGCCTCACCGCGATTTCAGCGGCCGGGCTTTCCGTGACTCCCTCCCCACGGATGTCACACACACCGGGTGCCAGCCGGACCCAGGCGGGGTCCTGCCCCGTG
>NW_005054369.1:2530836-2531627 GCF_000277835.1 Geospiza fortis | reverse complement strand
ATCCTGTCCGTGCATGGCCGGACCCACGCAGCGCCCAGCTCGGCTGGCCCTGGGTGGGGTCCTGCTGGAACGCTTCGGGCTGGTCCAGCCGCTCTCATCTGCCAGCTCAAATCAGGGATCGCTTCAGCAACCCCCAAAATCAATAACCCTCATGGTGAAGGCAGTGCTGTGACAGAGAACTCCGTGGCCCACACCTGCTGGCACCTGGGCTAGGGGACTTTCCTGCTGGAAAGTATTTATTGAACAGCAAAACTCCTGGGAACCTTCGAATGAAGCACAGACCCAACGCTTCCCAACTCGGACCAATTCTCGTGCCTCTCATGGCATTTTCTGCCTATCACTCAGGTAAAATACACACGACCTATTTAACTTCCAACTTTTTGCTTTTCTAACGTGAAAAACATCATTGCTAAACCCTCTGTAAAATGAGAGAAAAGGAGGAAAGATGTGATTCAAGTTTTACGCAGATGATCACGTTTATCAACCTCCTCCGCCAAACCGCTTCACTCCGAACTCGCGTCCATTTTATACAAGGTTTAAAAGCAAATGGGAGCAGCTACTCCTTTAGCACCTTAAACACTTTCCCTCCCAATAAAAGGCAGCCGTGTAGCTTTAACCCAGCGCTTCGCTGAAATTCCCAATGGATCAGCATCACCCACTCTGCGGCTGCTCCATCGCTCCCGTAGCGCGACTGGAAACCTGGGCTGCGCGGGGACGGTGTGCACGGCTCTGTTATTACTGAACCCCCGCGCAGGGGAACCAGAGCAATAAAGAAAGAATAAAGCAAGCTT
>NW_005054369.1:2521720-2530458 GCF_000277835.1 Geospiza fortis | reverse complement strand
AGGCTGGCGCTGAGCGCCAGCGTTATGCAATAGCATATCTGCCTGCCTGCGAACAGCTCCTGCATCCAATAACTTTCGTGACAGATAAGGAGAGAATATCCCGATACGCGACTTTCTTCTAGAAAAATATCAGCGTTTCTTTGCCTGCTTCCCTTCCAGCGGTGCCTGGGAGGGGAGAGGGGGTAGCTGGAGGATTTTTGGAGGATGCACGAAGTGCTTTGGCTTTTCACATGGCTGATGGCGAGGAACTACCGCTGCTTATTAACTTCAGCTGTCCTAATGAAGTGTCCGTACAGCGGCGATGGAGGAACACGGGATGTGTTCATCCCTGAACTTGCAGTACGGCACTTCATTAAAAGCCCAACCAACCCAAAAATCCTCCTCGGGGACTGAAGCTGCTGCTATTCAGTGAAGTGTGCAGGGTTCTCCCGATTTAACACACCCGAGCTCCCCATCACCATCACCGACCACACAGAAATCGGGGATGCCGTGGAAACGCCGTAGGAAAACGGGACAAAGGTAGCAGGGAAGCATCCCCAAAGTCACAGTCCTTGCATCGTGCAAGGCATCCCGAGCTCTGCAATTGCATCGTGCCTCCCTCGCCGGCGAAACCCCTGTGCCGTGACCTGGGCGCCTGTTAATGCCATGTTTACGGGGAGTTACGGCAGCGAGGGATGCAGGACTGCAGTTCCATGGGATCTGCCCGGGGGAGGCGGGGGGGCCGCCGGCCCCGGCGAAACAGGGACAGCTTGCACTGCTGGGAGCGGGGAATTTATTCCCTGCTTATGTCACCGTCTCCCGAGGGCTCTGTCCCAAGGGAGCTGTGCCCCCTCGCAGCCGCGAGTCGGAATAGGGAATGGAGCGCTTCGCTTTGACCTTGTGTGTCTAAGCAGCTTAAAATCCTGCACGGAGGAGAATTTAACTCATTAGGCTCTAAGACCGGGAAGTCTGGGAAGACCTGTTTTTCTCCCAGCCTCGGAGAATCATTTCTTTTTCCCCAAGCTGAATGCTGGCAAGTGCAAAGGGAAGGCAAACCAGTAACAGGTCACGTCTGATATAAACTGGGAATTTATTCCCTCCTCTTAAGTGCTGGATCGTGCTCGGATTTACCGGGCTGCCAGGAATGCTGCATGTATCAAGGTTAAATCTGGCTTCTAGATGGAAAAACTCCTAGCTAAAAATAATTAAATAAATAAATAAAAATAATCACATGATATGCAACTATGTCCTAGCCATGGACTGGGATTAATTTAATGTCAAATTCCAAGGCAACAGACCAATAGTAAAAAGAGGAAATGAGGGAGAAGGATGGATCTCCTCACTCTTGGTGTGATGCCTCTTGGTGTTCCACCATCCTGCTCGTGCCTGCCTGTCTGGACTACAATGATCTGTTCCCTCCGAATACAAATAACAGTTCTAAGTTAAAAGCTGGGTTCTTCTGTTAGCATTAAAAATTAATATTTAGATGAAAATATCTCAGGGCTCAGGTATTACTAATTTATCACCTGGAAGGTGATATTTTGCTATACAGTGGTGGCATAGGGTCCCTGATTCCAGGAGAAATCCATAATGTAGATTTGCTAATCCAGACTCAGACTGCATTGTTCTAATTCCAACAGTTCTAAAATAAAATTCCTGCCCCAGAGTTTAAGGTGCTGTTGCATTGAAAGCATCCTCCCTTCACATGACGGGGAAAGCTGATACTAAATCAGCTTTATTTAGGGCTTTTCTGTAAGGATGTCACAATGCCCTTGATGAAAAATGTTTGTTCTTTAGGACTCCGTCATTATTAACGATGTGTGTTTTTAATGAGATGCTCGAGATAATTCTAATCCTGGATGGAATCAGGGCTTTTCCCTGGGACTGACACATAAAAAACCAGCTGGGCAGGAGCACCACAAGAGAAAGTGTTCAGTTCCTTATCAAGAGGGCCAGCACTTAGCATTCAATGCACCCTTGTATTAACTGAGCTCACAAACGAGGAGCTCTAAGATCCTTGCTGCCTTTTCCCCCAGTTAACCACTGCACTGACAGAGCACTTCTGCACGAGGGGCACACACTGCATATTCTATATTCTAATCTAGATAATTAACTCAGCAGAAAGAGTGGTAAGTTCAGTGCAGAGGAGCACAGGGAAGGAGAACGTGGTGAAGCAGCCCAGGACTGCCCAAGTGCCGAGTCACGGAGCGTGCGTCACCTCCCAGAGCAGCACCAGACACCACTGGTCACTGCCTGGGAACCAGGCAAACACCACCAGAACCCTGCCTGGGAACCCAAAAACCCAGACTCAGCCAGGGATTGTGCAGAAGGCAAGAAAATACCAACACTAATGTTTGCTTCTGCAGGATTTAAAAGCCAACTTAGCCATGCCATTCCTTTGCTGTGACTGATGGGGAAACCAGTCAGAGAAACTTGTGAGCTTGCCAAAAACCCTGCTAAAATCTAAGGATACCTCCACAGAACTCTTGAGCTGTGACGTCTCAAGGCCATTCCCTATCCAAGCACAGGACAGGGAGAACTAGGGATGTATAGTCCCATAATTCATGCCCACTTGAAGAAATGACAGCAAATCTAGAATATCTGAGCCCATAAAAAATTCACGTGATTATCTGAACTAGCTATTCATAAAAAGCTCTTATATTCTACTTTATGATAGGCACAGTTTAAAGAACTGCTGGAAATTTGTCTGAGATATTAAAAAACATGTAAGCAACAAATCTATTTTATAGCCCAGTACTCCCTTGTATTTTTACTAATCAGTTTGCAAATTAAATAGGCTTTCTGAAAATGAAATCATGAACATATTTTAAGGAAAAAAAAAACAATGTCAGAGTGGTAAATGGTAAATTCAGTGGGAGCTCCACATTCAGCCTTCTGAAAACTGGTGCTTGCTTAGAAAATCCTGAATAACCTCTGAACACACACAGGTACGACTCCCTGGGTATTGACACTCGATTTTAAGTTGTTATTGACCACACAGAAATGTGCTCAGAGCATTCTCTTATTGTAGTGGCACATCCCCATCTGAAGGCTGTTTACTCCGGTTTTACTAGGTTCAGGCAGAAAAGTGATCCCCTAATACTCCTGAAACAGTTCACCCTGTTCATGCTTTTGCTCCGTGTCAGGGTGATCAGTGCCTGAAAACTGCTTCCCATTGAGACACCATAGCACAAGTCTCCCAGGCAAAGAGAACTGCATGTAAAAATAACAACTCAGTGATCAAACAGCAACATTTGGTGTCCTCTTTGTGTTTTTCTCCCCCTTTAGTGGCACAAGACACCAAGCCTGATGTTACTCCAGTTTTTCCAGCTAAATGCACTGGGTTTGATACAGAGCACCGTAGAGGAGTAAGGGCCATTTCCAAAGTCTGAATTAAACAGAGATGGATTAAAAAGACTGAACACCTTCAAGTCTTGCTATGTTTAAGTGCAGATCCAAACTTCCAAATCATAACAACAGATTTCTGTCCTGGCAGGGAAGTGCTGGAGCTCTACCATGTCCCTCTCCCCAGAGCTGCCGATTTCTGGTCTCAGCCTCAGCCCATATCAAAAACAGTTGTTAAACATCTCAGAAACCCCAGCTTTAACTCATGTTTGCGACATCCATGGGCAGGAGAAGCAGGTTGCTGCTGTTATTTTTGCCTGCCCATGATTGCTGGAGCAAGCCTATAAATAAAGCCCACGTAGTTACCGAATTAAACCAGTTTAAAAACAAAAGCAGAGGAAGCTCTTTCCATCTGGTCTGAGCGAGCAGGAATTGTCACAAGCTCACAAAAAAAATTAATAAAAGGAGTTACTTGTTTTGTGCTCTTGCCCACCTTCCCTGCGTGTTTTACAGCTGCCCTTCTCTCCTCTTCCATTTTTTTCTCCCAATTCTCATGTCAAGGTTGCGATTGCATTGCTTGGAACAATTCTGGTGAGGTCAAAGCTTATAAAGCCCAACCATGGTGCAAATGACTTTTTAAAAGCTGGAACAGGGGCTCTCTGATGCCCAAGAGAAACCCATTTAAGCAGGCTTGTGACTTCAGGACTGTATTTTAAAAGTTCATAACACAAGTAGTTTTGGTCTGGTTAGCTACTTCCTGAGAGAAGGAAGAAGAGGATATTCAGTAAAACCCTTAATTTTGGTGTATTTATCTATAAATAAGCACAAAATCTACAACAAGCCTGAAGTCTCCTTCCAACCATTAGTATTTGGTTGTTCATACCCATTTTGTTATTATATTCATTATTCTCTCCTGCAAATAGAGAGGAGAATGAATGAGGAGATATCCAGTACAGAAATTTAACTTGTGGATCAGTTGGACACATTTCTGTGTATCAAGGCCATCGGCAAATAAAACACAGCCATATCTCTACAGAGCTGACAAAGAGACAGATAAAACATCCCACTGCTGGAGAGAGTAATTCAGCAGAAATTATGCTTGAACTGCCTGCTCACAGTGATAACACTGATCCCTTCTGGAGCCTAAACTGCTGAATTCCAGAGGAATCTGTGTGGTTTTGTTGAGCAGGTTGGTGAGAAGAACGTTGGTAACGTTCCGACATTCACAATTTGTAACAAAAGCACTCAAAGCCACAAGAAAAGTGATACAAATTATGTCTGGTGGCCAGTTGTGGTGCCTTCCCCAGCCAAAAAATATCCTTGAGAGGGTCTTTAATTATTACTTTAATAAACTTCCTAATCATCCCTAACAGCCCATCCTAAAATCCAGAATCACAGAGTGGTTTGGGTTGGAAGGGCATTAAGGATCATCACAGGTGTTTGGGTTGGAAGGACATTAAGGATTATCTCATTCCAGCTCCCTGCCATGGGCAGGGACATCAGGTTTATTTAAAAATCCTCTTCCTCATTATTCCAGCTCCACAACACCTGGGAGCAACGTACTCTGCAACTCCACACTGTATTTGCTTCCCTCTTCATTCCCCACGTAGTTCTTCCCACATGGCACCAAAACTGTGTTCCCTGGAATGAGCAATTTCCATCAGCCCTCTCCCAGAGCCCTCCTGTTTGATGAGAACCTGGGATTTGGGGAGTTAAGACAACTTCCCCTCACACAAGATGCTGGCTCTTCCTTCCCAGGATTTCAAAAGCACCTTAGATCCAGCTTTGAGGAAGCTTTGCAGCTTTAGGGACTGTAATTCCCCTCTGCAACTGAAGCTTTTTGCTCTACTAGAACTCTTTTTTGGGTAACTAATGGGAATTTTTGTACAATGCTCTAGCAGGAGTCAGACTGGTCTGTGCAATTTCCCCAACACCAGCACACTCAGATTCACCTGTACATGGATAATTCAGAATTCCAGCAGAACCAGAACCTGCCTGAAACCGGAAAATTCAGGAATGTGCTCCTCAAGGTGACAAATGACACAGCTCTTACTTGGTGGTGACTGCTGCCAGCAGTGGAGTGCAGAAACCCATCCAGACAGATCCTATTCCCCAATTAACATCCTGCTAATGATGTCAGGTTTTAGACCTAAATTACCCAGCTGAGTTGTTCAACAACACTTCACACCCTCCCAAGCTTGTCTGCCTGGAACCCTGATCGAAGCAGAAGAGCTGACAAGGCTCTGATGCCTTACAAGCACTGACCCCAGGAATGTCACTGTCACCATCTCCCATCTGTAGGATCACCTGCATTCCCAAGGGAATGCTCTGACCTCAGAGCAAAGTGAAGGATGCAGGATCAAAGCCTGGAGCTGGGACCTGCTTATCTGCTTTTTCCTCTTCACCCAACGCTTGAAAATCTCTGATGAACAAAACCAGCTGCAGTTCCTGGAGATCTCACAGTCTGATCATCCCTGAGAGTGCCCAAGGCCAGGCTGGACAGGGCTTGGAGCAGCCTGGGACAGTGGAAGGTGTCCCTGCCCATGGCAGGAGGGGAACAGGATGATCTTTAAGGTCTTTTCCAACCCAAACCATTCCATGATTCTGTGTTCTCAGCATTCCCTCTGTGCAGAGCTCTGACAGTTTTACAACCCTGTTGGTCAAAGCTAAAGAGCAGCACTGTTTTTTCCCTGTCATTTGCCTGGGTTTTTTTTCTCCTTAAACACCCACAAAACCTATTGATGTCAACTAAGAACAATTAAACTTACTATTCAACAGTAATGCCAATAAGGAACTGCCTTAAACCCTTGTTTTTAACAACCTGCCCTTTAAATTATTTACCAGAAAGTCCCGTAAAAATGAAAAACCTTCCAGTGTAAGTCCTGTGGCTTTTGCACTCCTGCAAGCTAGGAGAGTGTGAGCAGAACTATTAGGGATTTTCCTAGCAACCCCTCCTCAGCAGCATCCTGCTCTTCTTCCTCCCCCTGGAGCAGGGACAAAGCCGTGCCCAGATTTTCATGAAAAAACAAAATAATGCTAAAGAAACCTTCCCTGCTCTCGTCCTGAGAGCCAGAGCTGCAGAGCACAGGGAGACAAATCAGCATCACCCTCTTCACAGTGACATTATTTTTTCCAATCCACTAAATCCCAGCAAATGTTTGAGATCAGAACACTCTGAATTCACAGGGACTATCTTGTTACACTGTGTTTGTTCCACTGGGAAGTTAATAGTTATTAACTCACCCCATAAGTCTGCACTGGTTTTAGTGCAAGTGCAAATCTCCTGTTAATGATGCTATTCCTTGCAAAATTCTGTTATGGGGAAAAGAAGCCTTATTTTCCAGAATTTTATCACATTGAATGGATTCCTTTTAATTTTATGCACGGAACAATATAGGAAGCAACAAAACCTAAGTATTATTAAAATTTGTGTTCCAAAAGCATTGTAGAGATGTCAGAATTAAAGAAAATTGCCTCTACCAGCTTCATTCAGGGAAACTGGCTTGGTTTGTAAGGAAAATTTTAAGTAGTTTATCCTCCAATAGATTCCTGTTTTATCTAAAAGTCTCCAGGCTTATTAAATCGTACATTTTATTTGTTGCCACTTAGTTCTGAAGCTGAAGCTCACAAGAGCATTTAAAGGCATTTATTGGGTATCTCAGCCATAAGCTATGACTTTATACATCATTCTCACAGAGCCTGCCAATAGATGGGAGGGGGGAAAAGACAAATCCAATGCCACAGGATCCTGATAATTCCAAAGGAAGATTTCCAAGGCACTTGGAAATGCAGCAGTAAGGATGACTTGGGTATTGAGCAATAAATAAGGAAGTTCAAGAGAGACAAAAATCAAGTCCAGCGCCGCAGGGTTTCAAAACAGAGTTAAAAAAAAATACTGGTTTGACATTTAGCAGCACGGCTAAGTCTGTTATTCTACATGAACGATTCTGTGATGAAATAAAGACAGGCTGGGCTGCCCCAGCAGTTTTCCTAACAATCCTCTCATCAGTATTTTTTATCCCCTAAAAACCTGGAATACATGCAATCCTCAGATTTATCTGGAAGTCAGAATTTCTCCTCAGTCCTTTTGTTTTAAAACCCTCCAAAATTTCCTAACACAGGCAAAGTTTCTGCAAACAACTTCTGTAATTAATAACTGCCTAAGATAATTAATATTTTCCAATGGTTTTATCATGACAGTCTATTATACTGGACATTACTTTTAGAATGATACTAAATAATTTTAAAGTTTTTAACATAACACTGTCAGATAATTAACAATGAGATTCCTTTTAAAAGAATAAAAATACTCATTTAATGAAGTCAAAAATGCATGGGATATTTAGAATTAACATTAGGTTTCTATACTGGCTTTGTTTCTACAAAGTAAATCTGAGTTTCTTTCTGCTCTTTATTTTTAACAGTATAATTGGATAAACATTCCATGGATTCACTTATGACTTATAGACATCAAATAGTTTTTAAAAAGTAAGTGGTTTAAGGTGGTATTTAGGCATGTATAGTTTTATCTGAAGCAGTGGAGATTTCTCAAGAGAATGTCCAGCCTGGAACTATCCAGAAGCCTAAAGATGCTGCAGATCACTTCCCATTTTTTGTGCAAAAAGCCAATTATTTGCAATTCCCTGCATTATTTTAAGCCAATCCATCCATCCACAAAATGCAGTGTGCTCTTAATACGTGCACAGATGTTTCCAGCTGCACCTCCCAAACCTTCCCTTGCTCTGGAAACCCAAGGACTGAAATCTGTGCCTTTCATCTGCATTTGGAACCTGCAAAGTTTAAGCCCACTCTGCGCATTAACACATCCTGAATCTCCTTCTGTGTCATAAAACTGACAGAGATAAAATGGAAATTGCAAGGTGAGTTCCAAATCTCCTCTCCCCTCATTAACCAATCAGTCTGGAAATTCCACACTGTAATTCTCCTCCCAGAGCAGTGACTCTGCAGACTTTGAGATGCAGAGTGAAGGTCCTGCAACGATTTGTGCCACCTAACTTGTGGTTTCCACAATTACCCAAAGATTTTATACCCACTCAAAGCTTCCCTGTGCATCACTTTTTTGTTATTATTATTATTATTATTATTATTATTATTATTATCATGGAGGTACAAAATTCATTTAGTCCAATAAAAAAAATAGGGCTTTATGGCATTCTGAATAGTTTCCCATAAAAAAAATAATTTCCCAGAAGAAATAAAAGTCCTGAATCTCTCATAAATCATCCCAAGACACTTTTGTTACAAAGTAATTGAGAATCCGGAGCCTCTTAACCTTCTTTTAGCCCTATTTTTCATCATATCTCCTAGAGCCAAAGAAAGCCTTGCTTGTGGTAGGATACCATATTTAATACATTACACTGTGTGCCCTTGCTGGACCTCAACACTCCTTCCAG
>NW_005054369.1:2519345-2521573 GCF_000277835.1 Geospiza fortis | reverse complement strand
ATTATTATTAAATAGTTTATTTACATATTCAGACATAGAGGGATGTTGCTTAAGGGTAATCAGCCACAAGTTTATAAATGAATCAAGGCTAAAAACTGAAAAACTAAGCTTGTGATTACTTAAATATTTAGTTTAGCAAACCAGCTCTTTGTTTGGAGTAAGTACAGATAAAAAGTTGAACTCTATTATCTGCATGTAATTGGCATCTGCAACTAAAATTCAAATTCAAAGGCTTTATTACCCCCCTGACAGCACGAGCCATAAACTGAGGAACTCCAGCTCAGTAGTTTCTTCAAGTACCCAAAAACCCTGCAGAGACAACACTGTGGCAGTGCCTAAATAAGGCAAAATAGGAGGGAACACTTTGTCCAAACCAAAAATGAAACCAAACAGGAAATATTTTATCAACTCTTCCCTGTGAAGTGTTTAACTCACAATTGACTCTTTCCTCAACTGTTCTTTTATCAGCTGAGCACAGAGAGTTCCCCTCAGAGACACCAGGATCCAAGCAAGGCTTCAAAAAAAAAATCTACTTCTTTTGGTTGTTGTCATTCTTAATCACAGATATCTCTAAAATTATTACTCCCAGCTACTAGTGGGAATAAAAAACTCTGGATCAGCTAAATCAATCAGGCCTGTGCAGTTGGGAAAGGGAGAGGAGCAATTTGGTGAAGAATCAATTTATTGGCTATTAAAGACATGGTCAAAATTAACTGCAGGATGAAGTTCCCCATTTATCTACTCTGGAGGATATCTCCAGACTCCTGGTTTCAGCTAGGTTGTGGACTCCATGGATTCCATGGGAAGTCATCCCAAACAAACCCAGCCCTCAAAAATGATGGGATTCAAGTGGGAGGTAAATTAATCTGAAAACAGACAGATCACAGACACTAATGAAATATCAAGCCAATACTTGAAAATAAATTACATGTTAATGGATCCTGCTGTCAAATAACCAAGTGCCCAAAAACTCACTTTGACAATTCCAAGGAATCTTAAGAGATGGTGACTTTCAGAGCTAACAGCCAATTTTTGTAGCCTTTTTGGGTAAAAACAAGGCTTTTTCAGACACAGTTACTGAATATTTCAGATCTTTGTGAATGCAGGATTTCATTTTTGCCACAATTTATTGGGAGCTCAGAAACTCCCACTGGCAGATTTGGAACTAATGGCTGTAATGGCTGTTATGTTCTTGTATTTAGGGTTTTTTTGGTCAACTCATTCATTTACCAGACTGTTGTGGAAAATTTGCTTCCAGTAGTCCTGAAGTGCAGAGTTTTGGGGTTCAACAGCAGTTTTTACAATAGATTTTTATGTGGTCCAGCTGAAAGCTAAAGGACCGGGTTTGTATCTTAGCCAGCACTTTTTCACTAAAACAGAAAATTCCTGACATTCAAATGTAGTGGATTATTCCCCTCAAAATCTGTCCCTCATGTGTTAAGGGCATAGGGATAACTGATCTTACCCCCCACTCTGCTTTTATCTTTAGACTCCCCCTTAGAATTTCCATTTTATTCTCTCTTTTCTTCCAAAACTTGGGGACTTGGTCACCTTGGTATCAGACCTTAGGCTTGTATGTATAAAATAACCAGTTGAAAACTGGGATCTGGCAATCTCAGATTCCATTGTTTGAGTGGTTTTGTCCTGAATTTTCTCTTCTTTTTCCTTCTTCTACAGACTTTGCACTACATCAGAGTCACAGAAAAACTTCCTCCCCTTCTCCAACGACTGCTGCTCCCTCACCACTCCCTGAGCATCACAAGTCAGACAGAAAAAGGCAAACTAGGGGGATTCTGGAATATTTCAGTTCCCTCTTCACAAATCACCAGGGCCAGGGAATTAAAACATGAAAAAACCCATTAGGTAATGACAAGTTTTCATGGGATTTTTGACCCAGAAGTCCAACCTTGGACTCTGTGCCATGCACATCTGTGTGTGCCTTTAGGGAAGTGTTACTTTTACTTTTAGACCTCATAAACATTCAGTTTTCCACTGAAAATGATTTCCCCATTAAGCTTTCTTACTTTAAATATAGACTAGTCAAGGATTCATTCCCTTGTGCCCCTGAGCTGGCTTTGTAAAACAGATGCTATTATGGCACTTAACTCTTCAAGAGTTTCACGTATTTTATTAAATAGACAAAGGAATTTTAATTAAAAACATATTTCAAGTACACCTGAAAGTCCCTTTACTTGTTTTACATTATACTCCCGAGTCCCTCTGAGGGT
>NW_005054369.1:2517556-2519335 GCF_000277835.1 Geospiza fortis | reverse complement strand
CAGCAGGAGATATATGCAGAGTGTTTGGATTACGTGGGAATTTGGTAATTCAGCAAGTCTCAGGGAGAAATTTGCACAACAGGAAAGTAAAAATTACAACTTCAAATGAGGTGTAAAAATGAAATCTTAATTATGCAGCTACTCCAGATCTCCTATGATCTGTACAACCACTGGGGTTTGGGGTTTTTTTGGGTAAATGCTGTATTAAGCAGTTGGCATCTTCTCCTCCTTGAGGAGGAGCTTATATTTCAATGGCAGATAAGTAATTTCTGTGATTCATCACAGGTTTGGAGGTTTTTAGAGCTTTAGGATTTTTTGGGACAAGCAGCTGTAACATAAAGGAACATTACTGCTTCTAGGAAAGGATGAGTTGTTTTGCATTTGAAGCAAAACCTTAATTGATGCACTGCTGACTTCCTCCAAAACTTCACTAATTCATAAATTTTACGCACCCAGCACTACCAACAAGTTGCTAATAATAATTAATCTGTATTTAGTTTTAGCCATGTGGAAATTTTTTATAAAAATCCAAATAATGCCACCTCTAACGACCAACTAACTCCTTGCAAAGAATGCTGAATACATTACACAGCAGAAACGTGTTTGGTAAGCAAGCACACTCTAAAAATAATGCCAGTTGGACACTTCTTGCTACTAAACATTTGTATTAAAGGAGAATTAAGGGTGGGTAGAGCGCTCAGCTTTTCTTCACTTGGACAAAGACACTTGGTTTTGAATTTCTCTGTAGTTGTTACTAACTATCAGGTAAATTCAGAGGACTGGCTTCCCAGGAGCACATATTCCTGAAGGAAATTGCTTCCTGGGAAGCTCTGGCATGACAGCCACTGTCCTATCCTGGGAAAATAGTTGTGGAATAACTTCTGGCACCGGGAAACCTCCTCTCTGAGGAGCAGGTATTCACAACAGATGGAGATAAAACATGATTAAGATACAAATCTCCAGAAAATCACCCAAGGGCTGCGACTTGACAGAATCAAGCACATCAGTCGCGACTCACATCCATTTCATTGGGATCACAGGAACGTGGCTCAAATATTGCAGAAACCTCAGGAGAAAAAATAACATTTCTGTTGTAACATGAGGCTTTTTGCACTGTTTTTGGCTGCAGGCATCATGGTGAGTAAGGAGCCCAGCAAATGCTTACTCACCGCCTCGGACAGCGACGTCGAGCCCGCGGCTTCCCTGGCGCTGGAGATGAAATACGCGCTGGATCCCAACCGGCAGATCAAGAAACGGAACAAAGCCCTCCAGGTGAGGTTTAAGGATATCTGCGAGGCCCAGAACGAGCAGAGGGACAAGCAGCTCTCCACCTCCTCCACGCAGGACCCCGACAAGAGGGAGGCCAAGGCCATCTCCTACAAGACGACCTATCGCAAGTACATGACGGTGCCCGCCCGCAGGTCCATCCCCAACGTCACCAAGAGCACAGGAGTCCAGACTTCCCCTGATCTCAAAAAGTGCTACCAGACCTTCCCTCTGGACCGGAAAAAAGGGAATATTCTGAAAAGCGCCTCGACCGTGGACACGTTACCGAGCGAGAACAACGGGTTCCTGATCGAGGTGAAGGACAGGGAGGGCCAGGGCCTGGGCGAGGCCGCGGCCTGGGGCAGGAAGGCCGGCAGCCTGCAGACGGCCGAATTCATCTCCCACATCTCCGAGCGCGCCGCGCACGACAACGGCGCCGAGGCCTGGAAAAGCAGCAGTTTGCACAGTTCTCCCAAAGAGCCTCCTCCTCCTCCACCCAACTTGGCCGAGGCC
>NW_005054369.1:2499981-2517241 GCF_000277835.1 Geospiza fortis | reverse complement strand
ATGCCAACAAATCGTGCCTCACACCGAAGTTGTGGACTTGAAAGCGCAGCTTCAGATGATGGAGAACCTGATCAGCTCTAGTCAGGAGACCATCAAAGTGCTGTTGGGTGTTATACAGGAGCTAGAGAAGGGAGAAGCTCACAGGGAAGGGTGAGTAGAAGCTTTTTTAATGAGTATGAGCTGATTGAAATGTCTTTTCCACCTTGAGTTTGCTGATGCCAACACGTCCCTGCCGGTGCGCACGTGGCGCTCCTCACACAGAGTTTTGCTGCTTTGAGAGAAACCTGCCAGTAGCATTCAGATTGCTATCTGCCAGTCCCAGGGTGTAATTAAGTAATTATTTAACGAAGGGCCCATAATACATCTTCCTGTGCCTTTTCTAAGGAGCACAGAACGAGCCGCTCTCCGAACAGGATTAGCGAGGATGTTTTCACATCAGCAACTTACATTAGCCATAATTCCTCACACGGCATGAAAAGCAGCAGCAAAACCTTAATTCTGTAAGAGACTTACCTTTTTAAGATTAAGGGATATTATTACAACTCCCAGTGTAATTCCCTTAATGGCATATGAATCTCGTCTGGTTTCCTTTCACCTGAATTTTTCATGGTATTTTTATCAGAAGGAAATGAAATGAAAACTTTGAATATCAAAGTCTTCTTCATAACTTTCATACAGCCCTAAACACTACAAACCCAAGCAGAAAGAAACAAAATTGCGTTTAACCCTAGCTTTCATTATTTAAATTAACCCATAAGGCATTACCAGTACTGAACTGTAACTCAGTACAACCTTTAGTCTTTACCTGGACAGTTCAACCCATCTTTTATCACCTTAACCAATATTTTACAGACTGACTTGCCTTAGTTCCCTCATCGTTATTCAGTGAACATACCTCAAAATGTATGTGTGCTGTTTGTGTGTTTTGAAATACTTCTGTAGTTAAATCATAATTTGCCAGAAAAGATCAGGACTTTAAAATTTAAAAACCAGCAGCTCATTCTACAACAGCAGCACCAGCTTTTGTTCAAGTTAGAAAGGTACATCTTTAATTTAAATTTCTTTAGGAATATAGGAACCATGTGAATCCTTAAACTCAACATGTCTGGCATTAACAAGTCATCTTAGTTGGATCCTGCTGTCAACATGGTCGTGCTGTTGTTAGTTTATTTTACAGCTGGTTATATTATTATTTATATCCTTATCAATTATCAATATCAAGGACTTTATCAAGTCCTGGATAATCAGACTGGGACGTTTCTTTGCCTACCTGAAAGCCACACAGGTTTCAATGATCTTCAAGATCTTTACCAACCGAAACAATTCTATAATTCAATTTTTTTAAAATTATTATTCAAAAAAAGAACTTCCCTGATTTTCTTAACTTCGAGAAACTGCAGGAGCTTTGGCAAGAAGTGCCAAGCTGCTTTTCAAATCACAAAATACAGAAAACTATTTCATCATCATCATCATAACTCATCACCCGCTTGTCAAGATCCCTGAGTGCACAAACACCCACATCAGAGCCACCTGCTATAAATACTCTGCGTCCTCCACACAACTACATATCCAGATTTTATCCCTTCCCAAAGACAGTACAGCCACAGGTACAACAAACACAGACTTTTTATTGCCCTGACAGAGTAGAGCTGTTAATCCAGCCAACGTTAGGAGTGCATCCCTGCCCTTAGCACAAAACAGATCTTGGCCAAACTATCCAGGATTGTCTTCAGATAATTCCTCTGCAGCTGTCAGCCCTACAAAGCTGTATTAGCCCTAAAATGGTGAAATTATCCATAAATCCCAGTTCAGAATATCTTTACAGCCTCTGAGACTCGTGTACTGGAGTTTCCAAGACTCCAGGAGGAGCCTATTTAATAGCGCTGCTTTACACTTGGAGCCACTTCCAGCTGCTCCTGCACATGCCCCAGACCTGCTCCCTCCCTGCTGGGCACGCAGGGTGTCAGGATGGGCAGGGAAGGAGAACAAGGGAGATGCACACTTGCACATTTTCATATCCCTGCATTCCAGACCCTTCTGATTTTGTGGCTGTTGGATGATTTGGAAGGAGACTGCACAGCTTTGTGCTCGGGACCTTCCGCAGCGATGCCTCTCTCCAGAGCTGGGAGAACACTCTGTTCTCCTGCAAACACCACCACATCATTAACACAAAGCCTGTCTTTATCCCCAGCTCCCTCAAATTACACAACTCCTGCAATAATAGGCTGCCCCATCCTTTTATTAGAATAATTCTTGCCAACTGCTGCATTCATCCTACAGCATCTTTGCCACAGACCCTGTGTAAACTATTACGTATCTCCTCAGTGCCAGCATGCTGAGCTTTTTTCCTGTTGTAACCAGGTTTTAGGTCAGTTTAGATGAAGAAATTAAAGCAGTTCTACTGTTTATTGTAGCATCTTCCATCTGCTAGAACAGCAAGAGATGTTTTGTATTTATGGAACTCACCTGCTTTTCTGATGCACATTAAATTCCTCAGAATAACACACTACATGAAACAAATACAAATAACACACTGCTGGGAAAGGAAAAAATATGAAGGGAAAAAAAACCTACCAAAAGCAAAAAACAAAGCCCCAACTAAATTTCTTAATCAGATTTTTCTGCCTTTAAGGAAATCAGTGTTCTTTAAGTGCTGTTGCAGTGCCATGGGACTGGTGCTCAGTGGATTCATTTTCACTAATACGCTGTAGGTCCTGAACTGCTATTACTGCAATTCATCACTAAATGAGTCGATGCCAGCAGAACTGTAGCAGCATCTCTGAAGGCAGCAGTCTCATCCTTTGGGTGCCTATCATCTATGTGTGCTTTTGAAAATGTCAGTGCTCCATCATCTGCAATTAGCAACAACAGCTAGCGCTCAACTCTGCTCCAAGGGAAGGCGAAAGCCATTGGAGCAGGAGGAGAAACACAAAAACTGTGATCCCCCTCCCAGTTTTAAAGGACATTATTAAAAATCTGTATTATGTGCATCGTTATTTACTAAATCCTTGGCAAAATGGCTGTTCTACCCCTCTGTGTGGAAGCTTCTACAAAAAAAGCAAATTACATCCCAGCAAACATTGCTGGATGCCTTAAGTCATGCATGAAGGAAGTGCAGAGCTGCAGCTTCAATTAAGAGTCCCAGCTCAGAGTCAAAAAAAACCATTGAATATTACATGATGCAGGGTGCAGCTTTAAAACACAAACCCAGCTTTATGCTCCAGTTTTATTCTGATAAATCATCAGTGATCTCACTTTACAGACATATTTGTCTGTGTTCAGAGGGGGAATTTAGGAAGCCAAATGTGTGGAGCATCACTAAGGCTGACAGGACTGCAAGCACAATGCAAGTTAATCATTCTAAAACCTGGCTAACAAAGATCTGTGAAATAGAGAACAGAAGATGAGCACATAATCAGAATTACTTTGCTGCTGGAGAACAGCAGTGACCTGCCCTTTAAATCCTTCCTGTGGAAGGAACAGTAATCTGGGCCCTCCTCATTATACAACAAATCAGCAATTTTAATAAACAAAGTGCTCAATTTGCCACACAAAAACAAGTCACAGTATTTTGACTCTGCCAGGCCAAATGCTACACACCAGACAAGAGTTAAATGAACCTGTTTCAGAGCTAATTTGCATTCCTCTATTAGTCAGCAGTGGTTCAGGAATTTAAAGAGCTCTCAACAAACTCCTTCGAAGACGTTGTCATGGATGGAACTTAAATGTCATTGCACGTTTTTCAATGACTAAGGGAATTTTGTGCCTCACATTCTCATTTCTGAGCAGAAAACAAGCCCATGTTGTGTGTCTGGATGGAGGTTTGCACCCAAGGGAAGAGGAGAGCAGGGAGCATCCTCACCCAGTGCTGCCTGAGCAGCACTGCCAGCACTGCTCCTCAAGGTCACCCAAACTGATCCTCCTGCTCAGCAGAGATGGCAAATCCAAGTCAGGGAGCCAAAGCAATTATTGCCTGGGTTGTTTGCTCTGCTCCCAGCCCAGCTCTTCAGAGCAGACCAAGGAGACAGAGCAAATCAAGGCAGGAACAACCTCCACCCTCCCACCTTCCTAACTGGAGGTCCTTATTTCACACTGGAGAAAAGGAAGCTTAAAAGAGTTTACAAGAGCAGAGCCTCTGAAAGCACAGCCTTTGGGAGTGATGTGCCAGCTGCAGGAATGACAGCACAGGGCTTGGGTTGGGATTTCCCCCCTCAGTGGCTTTGTTTTGCTTTTTTTTCAATTACAGCCCTGGCAAAGGGAAGGTTTAACAGGATCATTTCTAAGAGAAAACCTGGAAATGGAGGGAAACAACAGATAAGCTTAACTACAAAAGACAGCTCACTAGGAATAAATACATGAAAAGCAGAAAGAATAGAGCAAATTGCATCTGGGATGCAGAAATTGTGTCATATTCTGAGTGAATGCAGGTTTTGGGACACTGTAAGAACAGCTTGGGAAGAGGACTGTGATGAGTGCCTTTATTTCCTGCTGTGACCTTTCTACAGCCATCCATTCTGCCTGGAATCATCTCTGAAATGGTCACACTCATTTCATTATCCCCAAAACCACCTCCTTGATTCTTTTCCTCTTTTCTCTCTCTGGAGCTGCTGTATTTTTTTTTTTTTGTATTTTTATTTTATTTTTTATATTTTTGCATCATTTACAGCTCATTCCCAAGCACCTCAGAAACTGTAACAATCCACCTTCCTGAGGCAGAGCCAGGGAATCTCTTTAGATGCACCTTCCTCAGCCAAGAAAAAGGAGTAATTTTGCACAAATCAGAGTTTTGTGGACCTTGTGATCCTTGGGCCAGTGATGGTTGAGTGCTGCTCACTCAACCCAAAGCAGGAGCAGTACAAAGACACCAAAAGTCCATTTACTTGCCCTCAACATAAGAAATTTGCTTTTCCAAGCTCTGAACCAGCCCTTTCATGCTCCCCCAAGCACAGCTGGAGCAGAGCAGGCCCACACTGACATCTCAGCACTGGAACTATTCCATTATATCCCAAAACCCCATGGAGGTTATTCCAGTATCTGCTGCCAGTCCATGGGATCCCCCTGACTCCTCTTATCTAAAAGTCTCTTACATAAAAAATCCCAAACCAACCAACCAATGAAAGCTGATGATATAAGACTGACAACTGAAATATCCACCATCACTGAAGGTAAAAAATCCAGCATCACCTAACGTTTAACCTCAAATTCCTTTTTACTTTAACCTCAAATTCTATTTTTTTTTTAACCTCAAATTCTGGGGTTTTTTTAACATCAAATTCCATTTCTTTTTAACCTCAAAATTCCATTTCCTTTTAACCTCAAATTCCATTCCCTTTTAACCTCAAATTCCTTTTTTTAACCTCAAATTCCATTTCTTTTTAACATCAAATTCCATTTTTTAAGCCTCAAATTTAATTTAACCTCAAATTCCAGTTTTTAACCTCAAATTCCAATTTTTTCCTGAATTAGCTCCCTAACACCTGTCTGGAGTTGGATGTCCAAAGGCAGGTACCAAGAGTATCTCAGAGCACAGCATTTCACAGGTTTTCAAACCAGGATGAGATTTATATTTTTGATAGGATTTTTCATTAGAGTTGGACACATTTATTCTGGGGCTGATAATCCAAGTTTCAGATCAGATTGGCACAGTGGATAAAAAGGGCAAAGTCTCCCAGTTCCCAGCCATCCTGGAACATTAATGTGTAATAATTCAGAGTTCCTGGGTACTATAACATTGCAGATAGAGAGCTCTTCAATAACCCTGCTGTCAGAGCCACTTTCTGTCAATCCTTTGTGAGGAATACAGTGGTGGGAGGCTTTCAGCAAGGAAAAGAGGGCAAAAAAAGGGAAAAGTGAAGACTTAACAACAACCAGAATGTGGAATAAACATAAAAAAAAAAGGAATAATCTTTTTAGCAAAGTTACTTGGTATTAATACTGTGTTTTCTCCCAAAAAAATGCCACTAGGAATGTTCTGAATCTCAGAAAATAGAACTTGTTTTGCTAATATAGTCCAGCTTTTTATCTGCATATACTGTACGGGCAGAATTTAATGGAAATGTATTTGAACTACTGAGAAAAATAATTTGATTTCTATCTGGTTGCTATTCACTGGACTTTAAAACCAAGAAGAAATGTCATTCCTCACCACACCTCCCTGTTCCAGCCCAGGATCAGCAGCTTCAAAGTGAAATTAAGGTTCAGGACTTCTCCAGCAGATTGGCTGCAGGGACACAAAGGCCAATAAAAGCAAATCCCCACAGTTCAAATCTGGGAAAAACTGATGGAGCCTATTAATGAAAGACTAAAAAAAGTGTAAGCAAACAATATTATTGCTAAATATATCCATAGGAATTACCATGCATCAGAAGCTTCCCAATGTCCAAATCATACACCTGCAAGGAGAATTTCCCTGCTAAATCAGTCTGTTTTTTTTTAAAAGAAGAGAATTATTAAAGGTAAGGAATTATTAAGTTTGCACAATTAGAATAATCCTTTAATAACTGCAGTTTGGCTGTTGGCAGTATCAGAATGCAGAGCCATGAGCCTGTAAAAATGGGACCAAAATGAGCTTTAGAGTGTTAAATTTCTCACTGCTGTTCCTTCACCAGGAGATGAAACAACTGATTTCTAATTGACACCTCCTTCTGAGCCCGTGCTTGCACAAAGGTACAATTATCTCTTATCCTGACTGAGGAAAAATGGCAAAAAAGAGCAAAAAGACTTGTCTGAAGATGGGGGTGGCTTTGTTTTTAAACTGCAGAGGCTCCAGCTACCCCAGGTTCCAGATGTGGGACAGGCTTTAAAAAGCTCCTGAGTAGCACATTTAGGAAAGTGAAGGTGAAGAACTGGGAGATGATGGAGACGTGAGCTGGATTCAGGTACCTGGGGCTTGGAATGAGATGATCTTTAAGGTCCCTCCCAACCCACACATCCTGGGATCTGTGGCCTGAGGAAAACTGAAGTGAGGAGTGTCCATTGTCCCTGACCCCACCTCTGTCACTGCAGGGGCTCTGGTGGAACTGCTCTCACTCACACCTGAAAACACCTAAAACTGAGGTGTCCACACTGTCCCATAGCTCTTACAGCTTTTGCTTTGAGCTTTGCCAAACAGAGGGATTTTGAAGATGGATGAGCAATTCCCTGCCATGGAACCATTTTTAGCACGTTAAGCAGTAGTTAGTAAAACGCTCCAGTGAAACTGGGCCAATTCTGAGCTTCTTGTGATGCTCTGGTGTGATGGTTTTTGCATGTCATGGACGGATCAGTGCTCCAGGTCAACAAGAAGGAAACCTGCCATTCCAAGGAAAGCAGAAATTCTGTTTCTGTGTTTGGACCTCTTTTCTTAATAGGATGATGATGAGGATGATCTCCACCCCATTACTCACTGCATGAGCCAACCAGAAGAGGACAGACACAACTCTATGGGGGAACACTGGGATTTTTTCCCCCTCAATTCCAGTGTCAGAGAATCCCAGAATGGTTTGGGTTGGAAAGGACCTTCAAGAGCATCCCAATTCCCCCCCCTGCCATGGGCAGGGGCCCTTCCACTGTCCCAGGCTGCTCCAAGCCCTGTCCAGCTTGGCCTTGGACACTTCCAGGGATCCAGAGGCAGCCACAGCTGCTCTAGGCAGAGCCTCAGAGGGAACAATTCCTTCCCATCCCAGGGAACAATTTCCTATCCCATGTCCATCACCTTTTTTCAGTTTAAAACCACAGAAGCTGTGTGTGGTCCAGTAACTCCTCAGGAGGCCAGCAGAGGTATTTTTGGCATTAAGAAGGAAGTTTACCCTTTGGAATATTTGAACCTGGAGTCAGTTAGGTCATTTCTTTGATAAATAAGAGATTTGTTTACTTTACTGTCACCCACACAAGCTCCAAAGAAATTCCGGGGATGGACCTGGAACTGTGGACAAAACTCAAGCAACTGCCACACTCCTGGTCTGTGAATTCTCCTCAAATTCCCATTATCCAAGGAAATGAGAAAGCACAAAGTACTGGGACCTGCTCAGGCTGCAAGAGGCAGAGCTCAGCACTTCCATGATCCTTCCTGCTGTTTTCTGGTTCATCTCCATACATCTTCCCATCCTTCTTGCAAGTACAGAATCCCAGAACCATTTAGGTGGGAAAAGACCTTCAGGACCATCAAGTCCCACCTGTGCCTGATCCCCACCTTGTCCCCAGCCCAGAGCCCTGAGTGCCACATCCAGGCCTTCCTGGAACACCAAGCACTGGCTCCACACAAACACCGGGATCAGTGGCCAGAAATTCTCCTCCCTCTTTTAATTCTCTGCTGCTGCACAACGTTGGGAATTTTAAACAAGCCTGGCTGATGCAGTTGTTATTTGAAGCCAGTGTAGGCTTAGAGATATAATGCACAAAGGGTATTTGAGCTTGCACTGAAATCTTCATCACAGCAAAATGATGAAATAATACCACAGATTTTGATTTCTCCCATCTTCCCTCCTTTATAGAAACAATTCCTGGGAGCAGCCTCAGTTCAGAAGTCCAAGCCAAGCAGAATCCCAGGTGTTGTGTTGCAGCAGTAGGAACTCCCCAGCTCAGGGTGGGAGCAGCAGGAGCTGTGAGGGCACAAGGATTTCCACCATCTAACACATCGCCCCAGCTGCTCCCAAAAGTCACACACTCAAAATTAAATACAAAATCCCATGGATCTGGGTGTGTAAGAGCAGTGGGAAGTGGGAAGAGGAACACTTGAAGCTGCAGGAAAGGATGGGTGGGTGCAGCAGATCTGATGATGAGCTGCTGGCTCAGAAGGCTCCAGGCAACGACCCCAAATCCAGGTAAAAACCCCAAATGCAGTCCTGAATCCTCCCTCAGAGGGAAACCACAATGGGGAGAGATTTGTGATGAAGGGAGGAGGACAGAGCTCATCTCAGCCTCACTGCTGGAATGTGCTCCCAGATAACCTGGGAAGTGCCCAGCCTAAGAATTACCCACCAGCAGAGCAGCTGCTGCTCCACCAGAGCAAACTCCCTGAATGGTTATTAACACCACGAGCTGACATTTTAATTATCCTCCTGGTTTTTCTGATGAGACAACAAAGGCACAAATATTCAGGAGAGATGTTTGACCTTGTACACACCTAATTCCTGTAAGATGCTGTGATTTCACTTGAAATACGCATTTTAATTCTCTTTGTCCTCACTGTGTTTTTTATAAAAAACTCCACAGTCCTATTAAAATATATAGTTATTAAAAAAAACCCAACACTCCCTGACTAACCTGAGAATAATGCAAAATGTATTTACAGGGTGAGAGCTCTTGAATTGCTGTCGTGGGAGTCGTGCCGTACGCCCACAGTGCAAATACCTCAAAAAGCAAATTAGTCATCTGCTTCCAACTGTCAGGATGCAGCAAAAGACAAACCACTGTCTTGGAAAGAGCCTGAAAAACCTCACCACTGACTTTCTCTACATGGCAAAGGATTTTTTTTTCAGAAGCCAGATCAGTAATATCAACCTTGAAATAAGAAGAGAGAAGAATGTTCAATGTGGGAGTGTCAGGGTGGATGGGGTTTGGAGCAGCCTGGGATTGTGGAAGCTGTCCCTGTCCAGGGCAGGGAGTGGAATGGGATGAGCTCTGGAGAGAGGAAAACTGTTTTCAGTAAGGTTTAGTTAATCCTTAGTTAGAAAACCAGCCAGCAGCCCAAAGCTGGGATCACTTAGACCTCCGTGATCTCCGAGTGGGAAAACAGAACAGTGGGAAAGAGGAAAAACAGACTCAACAAAAAAATGGAAAATAGAAAAATTGTTAGGAGGGAAACCAAAAATAACTCAAGCACACCAGATCCTGAAACACACGGAGCAAATCCATATTTGCATCCAGAAGAGCCTCAAGGTAATTCCTCAAAGCACAACATCCATCCTGATTTTTACCCTCTCTAAATGCAAACTGCTAATTGGTAATTATCAACTTCAGGAAAACACAGCAGCAAAAAGGTTAAAACAATTTTTCTACTTTGAAAGTGATTTTTCAAAACACATTCAGAGGAGCCAAAGACTGGCCCAAGGTGGTTCAGACCTGCCCAGACCTGGTTTGGGAGCAGAATCTGAAGTTCTTAAAGGAACCAGAGACTTTTATCCACTAAAAACCTGATTTTGCTGATATACAAATACATTTGTATGAGTTTCCCATTGAACTAAAGTGGTAAAGCTTTCCTAGGGCACAATAAACCTCTAGGGCTAAGCAGGATTCATTTTAACCTAAAATAAGATGCAGAAGATATACAAGAGATTTTTCTGCATTTTACATGGCTGAAAAATGACTTACTCAAGTCATAAGGACAACTAAAGCTCTCTTGACAAAGTGGAGTCATTTTATTTTGCCAAAAGGCAGATTATGTTTGTAGCAATAATTCCAATTTTCTCTTGAAGCACAGTTACTGGAATTATCAGTTCTGTAATACTTTAAAGTGGGAAACAAAGATTTTGAGAAGTTCTCCACCCAACTGTTGATTTTTAAAGCATTTTTCTGTAAAGATGGGCAACCTTAAGGCCAGGTTGGATGGGGCTTGGAGCAACCTGGTCGATGGAAGGTGTTCCCATGGCAGGGGGTGGAACTGGGTGGGTTTTACGATCCTTTCCAAGCCAAACCACTCTGGGATTCTGGGATCAGGAGGTTTAACCAGCTGTGTAATGAGTTGTCTCAGCAGCTCTAGGAAATAATAAAACAACTCCAATTAATACAAAGACTTGAGGAGAAGCAGGGCTTGCACTTCCTCTGAGCAAGGCCAGAACTGTCACATCAAACACACTTCAAAGGCTCACTGCCTGCCTAAGATCATTTGTTTCACTATATTTAAATAACAAACATCCAACTAAAAAAAATTCTTGAAGTCTGTTCATCCTCCTTGATGGTAATAATCCATCAAAAGTGTGAGGAACATCAAGATCATGCTGCTCTGTACCCATCACAGCCACTTCTGGAAAATCCTGCCATTAGGGGACTCCAGATCTAATAGATCAATCCTTCTAAATAATTTTTAGGAGTTTTTTCTTTATTTTTAATAGATGCCAATTTAAAAAAAATCAGCGTACACAGATCTAAGCTTCCCTCTCCCAGTTCAATGGGGTCTCTCTAATTTATACAAGCAAAAAAAATATACAAATGCAAAAATTTTGATGTTTAAGTTGGTATTTCTTTAAAAAAAGCCTCCAGCAGGTGCACAAATTGTGTGTTTCACAGGGATTTAGAGAGTGTAATCCCCTTAGGCTGCTCTGAAAATTGCAGCCTATTCTTAGTTCCTGCCAGCCCATGTCAGCAAAATGGTTGTTCTTCATTATGATATTTTAATACTTGGGAGTGTTAATTGAGGTTAAGCTCAGGTTGTACACAGAATGCTAAAAAAATATATATTAACCTGACAGGAAATGAAAGTCTCCTGAAAAAAAATATGGAAAAATGTGTGAAAAACTGGAGATGAGATCTCCTTTCCAAGGAGAGATGCAGACAGAGAAACTGAGCTCACCTACATCCATTCTTGCTCCAGGACCTTCAAGGCCAGGTTGGACAGGGCTTGGAGGACCCTGGGATAGTAGGAGGTGTCCCTGCCCATGGAATTTTGTGGGATTGAAGGTCCCTTCCAACCCAAACCAGTCTGGGATTCCATGACCTGCCCAAGCTCTGCACATCCAGAAAATACAGGATTTAAGGTTAAAAGGATGAAGCTCTGGAGCAATGGCTCCTCCTCAGTGGACATCAGAACAATCACATCCAAAACAGGCTGAAACCCCAAGAATAACCCTGGGATCCCCACCAGGCCAAACCCAACCTCCATTTCTCCAAAAAGGCAACAGATTTTCTGTAGGAAACTCTGCCTTGTGAAAGACTTGACATTTGAAAGAATTTATTTTTACCAGAAATAACAACTGGTTTACTAATGAAGGACAAAGTTTTGGTCTCTCTCCTACATGGGAATACTTTCCAAATTATTTTTAGGAAGAAGAAAAAAAAAAGGAGCTTACTCAAACACTGCATGGCACAAGGAAAGCATCATCACCCAGAACTCTGCTCTCCTTCTCCTGGTACCCAGACTCTGCTCTCAAATCATTCCCAGCAGCCCAAACTGATGGAAACTCTGTTTTTCAGGAAGTCTGCACTGTAAATCAACCTCACTGCCTAAAATCTGCATGGCAATGCTGTGCCAGTAGTGAAATCCTTGCTGGAGTGAAGCAGACAAATTCCATGCAAGTGTTTGTGTAGATAATTATGTGAAAACAAGAAAGTGAAAGTCCAAAGCCCGGAGGTATCAACAACAAAATTCTTTCATGAGGAATTTAATTTTTATAGAAATAATTGAATTTACACTGTTCTAACACTCATATAATTCAGTCCTGGCTAAAGAGCTCTGAAACTGCCAGATGGAAACGAAACACTGGGACAAGATGGAGTGTTCTTGGGGCTTTCAGGGAATTCTAACAGGATCACTCAAAGAAGGAAATAATAGAAAATATGCAAAAATCATCTCTGATAAGCTAAAAATACTCAGTAAGGAAAAACTGCTTTAAGAAAATTTAATCAAGAATTAAATCCAACTAGAAAATGAATATATCACTATAACCAGTGAAGACTGAGAATTGCAAAGATGCTAAAACCAAGCACAGCTGAATGTGGCAGTTGAGAGATCAGGATTTCAAACTCATCATCCAAAAATCATCTCATTTTTAAATAATTACATCCAAGGATGTAAGTATTCATTTTCATCAGCTTAACAAGTCAGCCTTATACCAGCAAATATGCTTTTAAGTATGGGGAAATCTAGAATTATTATGCATTTAAAGACCATCAAATCATAGAATGGTTTGGGTTGGAAAAACCTTAAAGATCATCCAGTTCCAGCTGCTTGCAGGGCTACAAAGATGCATGAAAATGTTCCAACTGGAAAACAACTTTAAACAAAAAAACCAAACCAAGCTGGCACCAGCACAGGGTGTTTATGGCTTTACCTATAAAGAGCAGAGCCACATCCCTCTGAAGGCAGCTATTGACTCTTCTTTATGTCCTCAGTAAATAAAGGCCTTCCCCAACTCATCTCTAGGTTTTAAATGTTGTATCTTTAGTTAGAGCTTTTAGGAGCTGATCAATAGCTTGGGAAAAAAAACATTTTACAAGTCTCAGGTTCATAGTAGGGACAATCTGAATGTCAGCTTCTGAAAGATCTGGAGAGGGGAAATGAAAATCAGGAATTGCTTCTCTAAGAGAGGATAAGAGCAAATATAAACCAAGAGTGGGGTTTTCCCATAAGGAAGAGCACACCAAATGGACATTTTGCTTTGTGTGAATTCCTCTGCACATCTCAAGGAGGGTGGGTTCAATGCCATTTTGGTTTTTGCATTTTTTTCTTTTCTATGTCCTCTGTATTCTCTGCACATATATTTGGAGCTCTGTAACCTATTATATTACTAATAACTTTTCATTCCCTAGACAAAAAACAGCACAAATTGCAGAACTCCAAGCCCTGAGAAATACAAGACCCCTATCCTAGGTTGGTTCTCCCTAACTACCAAGGCTGAGAACAACTCTTCAAGATACATTTCATGGACAAAGTACAGCTTAGTGCCAAACTCCAGAAAAGGGACTTAACCCAGAGGAAATTGCACCACCACCTCTCCTCCTAATTAGTACATTCATGAATTATGCTAATTTTCTTAAAACTTATAAAAATGTACTCACCACTGGGAGGGCAGACTTTTGTAGGCATCTTTCCATAACTGTCCCTGAAAGCCCTCAATAAAAATCCATTTTTCTATTACCTCCTACTCTAAACTTATCTCAAATTTCATTTTCCAGGTTGGGAAAATGACAACAGGTTAAGATGGGATATTGGGAAGGAATTGTTCCCTGGCAGGGTGGGCAGGGGCTGGGATGGAATTCCCAGAGCAGCTGGGGCTGCCCCTGGATCCCTGGCAGTGCCCAAGGCCAGGCTGGACACTGGGGTTGGAGCACCTGGGACAGTGGGAGGTGTCCCTGCCATGGCTGGGGTGGCACTGGGTGGGGTTTAAGTTCCCTTCCCACCCAAACCACTCCATGGTTCTGTAACGTGGCTTTTGTGTGATGTTAAAAATGAGCAATGTTGGTAATCTGAGCTTGTTCCTCTGATTAAAAAGCAATTTTGAGGCCGAAATAACAACGACCATCTAGAACAGCAAGAACTCCACATTGCATTTTGCTTTTAGAAGGAAAAAAAAGTCTTAAAAGAAGCAGATTCACCTTCTCATGAACTTGTGTGGGACACCACAGTGCCAGGAGCTGCACCCACAGCCCAGAGCCTGTGGCTGTGCCACCACCCCAGCCACTGCTAATCCTTAAAATCATAAAGAAAAGTGACACAGGCCCAGCTGATCATTTCCTGAGCTACACAAACAGCCTGCAGCACCTCAGAAATGCTGATCTTCCGTCCTGGACACAGGCACATCAAACAGTTGATGCAGAATTTCCCATTAACACTTGATATTACATAGGCTGGATATTTTGTCAGGTAAAAATCAAGCCAATTTTTTTTTGCATATGCTGGATTTTTTATTTTTGCTCATTGTCAGGGCAGCAGAGGAGCTCTGTCCCTGCAAGGGCAGGGAAGGGGCAGAGATGCCCCTGGTTAAGCAAAGCAGCCCTGAATAACTGGAGGTCAACCAGCTGAACTGCCTGGGCTTGAGGCAGAACCTCCTTCCCTGAAGGAATCCTGACTTGGATCTGTTTTCCACATCTCCAAAGTTCCCTGGACAAATTATTTCCCCACTTCTTCCAAAAAAAACTTTGAAGAAATGTTGCCAGCACTTGTTTGTATGTAACAAACTGAAATAAACTTCAAAAGAGTCTAAATTTGTGATTTTCCAAAGAAAAATCTAAGTACCAATGCACAGATATTGAATTAACAATTTTCATTTTAAACTCATCTGCATGCCAGGACATTCATGTTCACAGGCAACTGTTCTGTTTTAATGAAATATATTTATTTTAATGAAATTTCTATGTATTAAAAAGTACCTGCATACATTAAAAACCCATTTTTAGTTAAAAGTGACCAATGCAGAGACAAGCAGAGGTAAATGAGAAGTCACTGCTGCAAGAGACTTCAAACCAGAGTGTGACAAAGCACAGCTGCAGGCTAAGGGAGCACAGGAAATGTCATTTCAAAGGCATTTTCTTCCTTCTAACACATAATCATCCCTACAACAAATCTTCAGACCACAGTGAGAGGCACAAAATTCCTAAACAGATCTTATTTTGCATTATTATAGTCTGTACACTCCTCCTGATAGAATGGATTTTGTGTTTTGATTTATTGCTTAATGCTCAGAGTTTGGGTAGAGTGAAAGTGGAGAAAACAATGACACTCCTCAAAGAAGTAATTTCTTAATTTAAGATGAACATGCCAATTTTGGTGTTATTTTCCTAATGTTTGGATTTTTGTATTCAATATTCAAGGTAAAAAATAATCCTGAAAATCTGATTATTATGAGAATGGTCGTGGAAGGCCAAAACCTGTTAAAATAAATAACTTTTTTACTGATGCCATGTTCTTGTCTTTGCAGGCTTTCCTATCGGACCGGCCAGGACACGGCCAATTGTGACACGTGCAGGAACAGTGCATGTATTATCTATAGGTGGGTTAAAATACCAATATTCCCATTTTTCCCTGGGAAAAAGCAAAGATTCAGTCACTAATGCAGGCTCAGCGATTGGCTTTGATGTTCCAATCAACAAAACAGAAATTTAACTCCACTAAAATCATAAAATTCAGCACCTGTGGAAGGGTAAATCACAAAGAGATGATTGTGGGCACAGAGCTGTGGGATGGGAGGTGTTACAAGGGGTGAGCTTTGTTTTTAAATTGCTGGAGGTATTTCGGATTTTCTGACCGACAAGTCAACTTCAATTGTACTTTTATACGCTTCTGTACCAACTTCAGATTTATTTTTATGGCAGTAACAACTGGACTTGGGAAGTCACTTGGAGAGAGGGTTTGTAAAGCAAAGAGAACCAGATACAGATCCCATCTACAGTTTTAGAGTAAAAAAAAATGTCAGGGAAAGATGGGATTTTTGAGAAGGAATTGTTCCCTGGGAGGGTGGGGAGGAGCTGGGGTAGAATTCCCAGAGCAGCTGTGACTGCCTCTGGATCCCTGGCAGTGCCCAAGGCCAGGCTGGAGCAGCCTGGGACAGTGAAGTGTCCCTGCCCAGGAGCTGGAATGAGATGAGCTTTAAAATCCATCCCAACACAAACCATTTAATTTTCTGATTCTATAAGCTGACATTCCTACCCAGTTTGGGGTTTTTTTGGCACATCCAGTGAAGGACTAACAGGCACTGGGCATGAGGTGAAGCCATCATGAGGCTGACAATGTTTCACCCTGACAGCTTCATTGTCCTCCTTCTCTGGAGTCCCAAAAAATCCACCTGACTGTTTGAGGAGAGGTGAAAACAAACGTGGCTCTGGGTTTCAGCAGATCAGGCAGTGCAGCACAAATGAAAATGCACAAGATGCCAATTCCAGCAGAGATGGAAACTCCAATGAAGGCACCAGTGTAGGATTTCCCCCCTCACTCCTTAATTCTCTGCTCAGCCAGCTTTAGGCAGAACAGCTGGAGCTATTTATTTATGAATTTTCTCTTCACTGCACAGAAATAAAGGAGAAAAGGATGGAAACCTCCAGCTCCACTTTACAACCGACCACAACAGGGCTCTGTGCAGGGGCAGGAACCAATTAATGTCTTTGTTCCTCCTCTACAGCCGAGTTCAGAAGCACAGAAACACCCAAAGCCTCCTGTGCCTCCCTTTTGCTGTGCAATTCCTGCCCCAGAGCAGCCTGGAGCTGCAGCACAGCACAACTCCAGCAGGGAATTCTCCTTGTTTCATTAGCTAGGAAAAAAACCCAATTAAGACATTTTTGTAAATCTTCCTTTCTACTCAGTGGATTTCAAGTTAAGGAAAGTTCCAGCTTCCATTCTTGCATTCAATGGGAATGAAATCCAGAAAAGCAAGCTGGGAGAGTTTTCTACTGAGAGAGGGCAGGTCCCGCTGCCCATTCCCACCTGGAATTCCTTTGGGCAGGTCCAGCTGCCCATTCCCACCTGGAATCCCTTTGGGAGGTCCTAGCTGCCCATTCCCACCTGGAATCCCTTTGGCAGGTCCTGCTGCCCATTCCCACCTGGAATCCCTTTGGATATTTCCCTCAAGCCCTGTTTGCAGGGGATTTTTGAGCAAAAACCAGCTGAGCTTTGTTCCAGTTCAGGAGAATTCCT
>NW_005054369.1:2497762-2499823 GCF_000277835.1 Geospiza fortis | reverse complement strand
TCCTGCTGCAGGCAAGAAATCAGAAAGCAGAGGCACAGCAAAGCAGGGGAGGCAGGAGCAAAGGGGATTATGGAGACAGGATAAGCCAGAAGGGATAAACCAGGAATTCGCTGATAAAAGCAGCCCTGGGATATCCTGGAGGAACTTCTGAACACCTCTGGGCAAAGGGCAGCAGCTCCTGAGTCAGGCTGGCATTAAATCCAGATGCTCCTTTGCCAAGGGACTGCATGGAAAATGCTGCAGGGAGTGACCTGAGTTCTCTTTATGGCAAAAGAGCTTTTAGGAACAGAAATTAAAACAGCTCAAGGTGCCAGAAATCCCTGAGTTCTTGGAAGGCACTGGACCTGTCACAGCAGGAGGTTCTTAGTCTTGAGCTCTTTTTTCCAATTAACATAGGAGAGACAATATATATGTAAATAAATAAATAAATATATGATTAATTTATCCCATATAAATATATAATATATATACTTCCTTATATTATATATGTATAATATATATTCTACATATAATTAATATATATAATTAATTATATTTATACAATTACATTATATTAATAAATATTATGTTACTAAAATAGTAAATAAATATGATAGTATTATAATCATTATACATACATACATACATATATATATATATATCTATATATAATTATTTTATCCCATAAGGGCATTAATATATAAGTAATGCCATTATGGGATAAATCATTATTTAGAGAGAAATCCTTCACTTTGCTTTTAATTGATTGTGTGGGTTTTTGGATTTTGATTCCATTTTGAACACTGTAACACAAAAAAAAAAATTTGTGGCTGTTTCAAATCTTTATTTTCAAAGAGCATCTTAAAGGAATTATTAAGTTACCCAAGTGCATCCTGCAGTGTCAGGCAGAGCACAGGTGAGGAGGTAGAAATCCATGGAACTAAATTCTTCCTCTCAAGATGAATTTCAGAGTATTGATAGAATGGAGCACAAAAACCAGAGACAGTGAAGAAGGCAACAAAAAAACCCTGCTGTACTTTAAAGAGTTTTTACATCCAAAATATCAATACTGCCGGGAATAAATGCTAAGAAGAGCCTTTTGGGAATACAGTTATTTTGCACATTAAATTTAATTTTTTTGTTAGTATTAAAAATCTATTTTATATTTTTAGTCTTTATATTGAGAAGAATAAATATTTCTTAGTACTAAAAAAGGAAAATCAGATTATTTTATCGTTTTTTAAAATAAATAGGGAAGTGATCAAATATTAAACAGTATCAAAAAGACAAATTAGCAAAACCTGAAGCTGCTTTGAAAATCAGGAGGAAAAGAAAGACATTCCCATTTGGATATTCCATTTTCCTCAAAATTCTACTTCTTTCTGCAATATGTTCAGGAACTTGGAACTCCAGAGCCAGGAATCACTCAACTTCTCTCACTGCACCAGAGCAGCCACAGCCTTAAAACTGTCAGTAAAAATATTCTTTGTAGGCATGTTCAGGTAGAATTTAAAACAGAAGCCAAAAATGTGCTTAAATTGCAAAAAAACCCAACCACTTTATCATTTTATCCAGCAGTTTCAATAATCATGAGGTCACAGAACACTTCCCAAATCATCTGCTGCAAACACAACACACATTTCTGTCTGATGCTGATGCCCCATGGACATTTTTAAAGACAGAAAAGAAGTTCAATTGGGGGTATTGCCAGGACAAAGTCAATTTAAACACTGAGGTATTTAAATAAAAATTCTGTATATGGCAGTAAATACGCAATTTTTACAGTGCAGTAAAATCTTGCTGTTATAAGAAGGAATTGCATTAAAATGCAGAAACTGTAGCAATTCTGAAAAACCCCAAACCCAGATGGACTAAAAGCTTCCCAACCAGTTTTATTCTGTAATTATATTTTCCTGGACCTGCCCTTCCTGCTCCTGTTTAGTTTCCCATCCCATGTGAATGTTAATCTTTGAGCAGGAATTTGAAGGAGAAAATGGGGTTTCTCTGGCATATTTGGTGTATTATTCTCAGAATTTTAGCAGTAATTATTCCTGGGAAGGAGCATCTTGTGGGATTCCTGCT
>NW_005054369.1:2469115-2497751 GCF_000277835.1 Geospiza fortis | reverse complement strand
CTCTTCAGGCAGGAAGGTCAGGAATTTCCAACAGCTTTGACAAGGAAATTTCAGCTGCTGGAAGGAAATTTCTAGGAGCTGAAATCCCAGTTTCTGACTTGGAAGGAAAACAAATCCACACTCCATTATTGTAGTTCTGTGGAGGGGAAAAAAATCACTCAAAGCTGTCTCAATCATTAATTTGGCTGCTTTTTACTCCATTATTGATTTATGCTGCTGTGTTTTTACTTTATATTAATTTAAGGTGAACTCTCACTATCCAGCAGAAAATATATGATTTAGAATCTATAAAATGGAATTCAGTACAAGAGGTCAAACAGGTTAAAATATGGGGATAAAAGTTAATCAGGCAGCACAGAGCCCACATGGAAGAAATTCACTTTTAAAGGTTAGATACTTAAATATTAATTATTCAGATTAACAAATGTGGCAATAAAAAAGTGAGCATAAGGCATCAATCCCTAGGATAGCAACAGTGTAAGAAAATCAGGTGGTTCAAGGCTGAGAATAGCAATTTTCATCACCTTTTTATTTGCTACCCACATTAATTAATTTACATTTCTCATCTTATCTCTGGACTATAAGATGAAAAATGGATCTCAAAGGCTCCTGAATGCTGGCAGTGCTTTGGATCCCAGGCTGGGCTGATTTTTGGGCTGAAATAAGAGATTTAGCAGAGATTGCTGGGAAGTGCATTGAGCTCATTTTGAAGTGATTAGTGCTTCTCTGGATCCTGTTTTTCCAGGATGTGAAGCACTAATGCTGTGTCATCCAATTCATGGGACCCACAGGGTGGAATTCTGTAATTCCTGCTTCACCTCCCCGTGGTCCAGCTGCTCTGAGAGCCTGGAGGATGTGAGGAGGAGGAGAAGGGAAATTCAGGTGTCACCTGAGGGGCTCAGCTGGAGGGGAAGGAAAAAGGATTTCCCTGGAGGCAGAAAAAAGAAAAAGCCACCCAGAGCCTGTGCAGGCCTTGGAGGTGTCAAGGGACAAGGGGAGAATGGACATGGAGCTGCTGGGATGAGCCCAGAGCAGCTCCAGGATGATCAGAGGATGGAGCAGCTCTGCTGTGGGGAAAGGTTGGGAGAATTGGGATTGTTCAGCCTGGAACAGAAGCTTTGGGGTGACCTCAGGGTCCCTTCCAGTGCCTGAAGGAGCTACACATAGATGGAGAGAGACTACAAGAGTCTGAAGGGACAGGACACAGGGAATGGCTCCCACTGCCAGAGGGGAGGGATGGATGGATTTTGGGATGGAATTGTTCCCTGGCAGGGTGGGCAGCCCTGGCACAGGTGCCCAGAGCAGCTGGGGCTGCCCCTGGATCCCTGGCAGTGCCCAAGGCCAGGCTGGACACTGGGGCTGGGAGCACCTGGGACAGTGGGAGGTGTCCCTGCCATGGCAGGAGTTGGAATGGGATGAGCTTTAAGGTCCCTTCCAACCCAAACCATTCTGTGACCCCATGATTCTCTGAAATCCCTCAGCAGCTCCATCCTGAACACAGATTTCTCTGATTCAGCAATTCTCCAGCAAGCAACAGATCATGAGCAGCTAAAACCTGAAAATGATCCATGACAACAACGTGTGACTGTGCTAGAAAATGAGAAAACCCATCCATATCTCTAGCCTCTTGCTCCAAACCCTCCCACAGTCCATATGTTTAATCCCAATGGTTCTCACTCCTCAAATTCTGCTCTCAATCCCTCATACAGCTCAACTAAATTAGAAAAGGTTCTCTGCTGCCTGCATGCAAAAGTAAACTCATTAATATATACTGTCAAATACAGAAAGCCAAAACAAGAAAATTCATCTCCCTGAAGGGGCTCCAGGAGAGCTGGAAAAACACCTGGGACAAGGGATGGAGGGACAGGACACAGGGAATGGCTCCCAGTGCCAGAGGGCAGGGATGGATGGGATACTGGGAAAAAATTCTTCTCTGTGAGGGTGGTGCCAAAATAAAATCATCCAAGGGCTGCTAGTTGATTTTATTTGGCCCAATTTTCCTGGGAAAGACAACACTGATGTACAGGCAACTGCTCCAAAATGGAAAGTTTTGGTTGCAAATCTTGTGAGTCTGTAGTGATTCTGGGGAGAAAACACAGAAATATTTATCACAAATAGAATTTTACTGCTTGTTGATAAAAACAGCCCCTCTGTTTGGAGGAAGAATTAGGGATAGGCATTAAAGATGGAAAAACTCTCAGTCAGTGCTCCCAATTTAACAATATTTAACAACATGGAGGGAAGTGAAGCTTTAGGATGTCCTGACCACGTGTGTCAGGCCAAGGTTTGTGCTATTAAATAATATTTAAAATTCATCTCTTGTTTCTGTAGGGCTTGTTCAGAATTGTCATTCCATTGAAAAGTATGATTCTATTATTAAAGAAAAAAATGCTTCTGAAGCAAATAATTCCCATCTCCGTGTGTCATGCCAGGAGAACAGGAGAGTCCTGGATAATTAAATGAATGGAGTTATTATGGGCAGGCTTAAGGGACAAAATGCAAGTTTGAAAGTGAAAAGAGGCACATGGCAGGAGGATATTTCAGGAAAAGGTCATTTGGAGAGAGGACACCTGGAGATGCTGAGGGGACAGAAATAGCACTGAGCAAAGCAGGATTGGCAGAGCTGCGACAGGTGACACAATCAAGCTCAGGAACACAGCTCAATAACAAAGATATCAAGAAGTCCTACAAATATGGAATATTTGCTGAATTTAATCGCTGGAAGTGGCCAAGGCAAGGCTGGACAGGGCTTGGAGCAACCTGAGAGAGTGGAAGGTTGGAATGGGATGATCCTGAAGGTCCTTTCCAACCCAAACCTTTCTGGGAATCTGTCACTGATCATGATTAGTAGTATTTCATATGATTGATACAAAATTAAAGAGTAAAAATAAAGTCAGCTGTAGATAACATAGAAAGATATGTGAATTTTTTTTTTAAAAATCAGGTTTTTGTCTTTTTTCTGCAGCACAAAATTAAAGCCTAAGTTTGCAATCAAATAAATTTGCCTCATGGAGCAATCCCATTAAAACATCTCCAATGCTGGATAAATTGATGCTGATAGACCCCAATCAATTATTCTGCAAAATTTACAGTTCTAAATGCTGAAATAACATAAATGTTTTTCCTTCAGCCTCTTCATACCATTCAGAAGCAAAACATTTCCTTCCCCTGGATGTGAGGAGCTGAAAGCTGATCTGTGCTGCAGCAGCAATAACATGGGGCTTGTCAGATGGACCAGAACTAAGATGCTTTTTTTTCCTCTTGAGGTCTATCTTTAATAGAAATTGATTATATAAAAAATTACTCTCTTCAGCAAGGGGGTTTTATAACAATTTCTTTTTTTTACAGCAATTTTCAGCAGCTCTTAAGAGCCTCCCTGCAAGAATAATGTTTGAAAGGAGTAAAAATGAACTCTGGCAATGCCAGAGCTGAAAGGCCTTTTATTTTTTCCCCCCCAAAAAAACTGAGAAAAAAACCAGATACAACACATGCTAAATGCTGCACTTTAAATGAGATTTTAGGGAGCTCTTAGAGAAGCATCTCCCTCATTCCAAGATTTTCTCTGTCTCACTGACAGAATTCCTGTGCTGGGACATTCCCAATGAGCTGATATCCACATCTCACCACTGAATTCATGCTGAACTTCTCTAACTAACTATTTTTTGCCAGCCACACAGCACACAGAACATGTTAGCAGTGAAGACAACATTGTTTTTCCATTAACAAGGAGGGATATTCACCAGTAGGCTTGGAATGTGCTTCTGCAGCATACAGCTGCCTCCTGAAAATTCACCATTCTATACTTCCAGCATTGAGCTGATATTTTTTACAATTATCTTTGATTTGGAATGGCTTTTTATTAATTAAAAACACAGCAATAGGTAAAATACTCTATTTGAATTCTTACCTAATGTATTTCTCTTCTCTGCTATTGTAAAGTTTATCCAAATCTTTGAAATGCCTAAACTTCTGCTAAAAATGGACTTACACTTAAACCAAACACCAAATTAGGCACAGCCAGATGTAAAAAGACCTCACACCTTTCCAGCACCCCTTTCTGGGGCTCCACCAGAGTCCTTGCAGCCAAAATTACCAGCTCTTAAAAAAATACAAAGCACAAAATTCTCCTTATCCTTCTCTCAGCATCTTTGATTCCTAAGAGGAAAATAAACCCCACCTAAATCTGCAGATGGTATTTGATGACATTCTGTGCTCAGTTTACAAAGCCTGTGGAAGGTGAAGTCCACCCACATTTTCCCCCTGGAAATCTTGGAGGTCTTTTCCAACCCTAATGATTCTGTTGGAGAATTCCCTGGAAATGGCTGCAGGTGTTCTGTGCCATGTCCCTGCTCTCCTTAAATCAGACAGGGCTTAAACTGAATTTGAAAGTAATCTCTTCATGGATGAGACCTGGGGAAGCAGATCTCACTTCTCCAGTGGTTCACTCCAAACAAGCAATGGCAGAAATACCTCAGAAAACATATTTAATCCTAATTAAAAGTGAACTCAAGCTCAGGAGTGATAACTTCATATTTAGGTAACAATAAAAGCAGCCAGTGCAAAGCCCAATACAGCTCAGCAGTGGAGGGGGACAGGGAAGAAATAAATTAATCCAAATGCCTAAATTCCAAAAATTTCACCCTTTTAAATTCAACCTCTGACATTCAGAGGCCCCACTGCAACAGGAATCCTTCAAAGGTCCCTTCCAGCCCCAAATATTCTACACAAGACAGGAACAGCCTCAGTGCAGAGCGTGGCCAGAGGCTGCTGCACAAACCCAACCAAAACCATCAAGTTCTGGGTAGTTCTGAGGGGCCAAAATTCAGTTTCCACCATCAGACAGGATTTTTGCTCCATTTTATGCTGTGGTTCCTATGGTTTATAAGGTGGTCTCAAAATGCTCTGCTGCACAAAGCTCAAGTAAGGGCTGGAATTTCATCTCAACTGTGGTTCTTAATTGCTGGAAGGATTTTGTAGCCAACAGTGTCTGGAATTCAGGACAGGGATTTTACAGCTTCAGTGTGTTTTCTGAAGGCAAGGATGCACTATAAAGGAGAACTGCTTTTTAATTGATCTATTTATTCCACACATGTATATGAGTCTATAAATACAACAGGAACTTGATGAAATTAATCTTCTCCATGCTAAAAGTGGCAAGGAACAGCTGAGGTGAAGAATTTCTGGGACAGCCTCCTTGCTTTTGGCCAAGCTCTCAGCTTTCCCCAAAGCACAAGGATGCACATGCCTGGCTGCCACCCTGACCTCCCAGAAGGGAGAACTGAGCCTGGAAGCCCTCAAAAATTATTTCTCCACCAAAAAAAGTTGGATTTCTCGTGTTCAGTAACTTTTCAGCATCTCCACCATAATCCTCAAGACCCTCCTTAACAGCAGGGAAAAGCTGAACAATCCCATTCCTATTTTTCTCCTGTAATATGTCCCTTTTTGAACTGCCCCTTTCCATTTTCATGCAAGAAGTATTTATTGACTTCCATAAATTAAGCCCTTAGACATTGGGTTAATTCTTTTTTATCATCATAATTAATGAGTGCTTTTCTCTTCCCATTTCTAGCGTGGAATTGGATTTTAAACAGCAAGAAGATAAACTACAGCCAGTTTTGAGAAAACTTCATCCTATTGAGGAAACTCAGGTTGCACCTTTGCCTTATTCTCAGGAGAGCTACTCCTCTACTCCCAAGCAAAAATCCAAAACTGAATCAAAAAAGCATGGAAGATGGAAACTCTGGTTCCTTTAACCCAAGTCCATGACGTGTGGAGTTCAAGGCCTTCTTTGACAAATATTTGGAGTTGTATCCATCATCTCTGATGGGATCTTGGTGGAAGGAGCAGCGTCCTGGCCAGGGGCAGCGTCCAGTTCTCACCGCGCGTACCAAAAAGGCCTTTGTAGCGACGGACTCTGCCCAGCAGCACGGGCTTGGGAACCCCCTGCCCACTTCTACTCGCAGTTTGCCAATGTGGGATGTAAAACCTGAGTGGAAATTTGGACAAAGATGGGAAGTAAAACTGTCTCCCTCCCCTCCTCAGATCCGAAAGCGTGGCGCTCTGACCTGCTAAAGCGTAGGCCGGCATCCTGCTCCCCCAGGAATGGTGGAGGCCTTTGAGGGGTCTGGGTTGTTGTCTTTGGACAGCAACGAGGGGGAAAATCAACAGCAAGCCTTATGTTTGCAGTGGTGTTGAGTTTTACAGCTCCATGTTGATCGGGGAGTGCAGTTTTCAGCACAGAATTCCTGGACAAAGCACAATTTTTCCCGCGGCCCGCGGCCGCGCCGATCTCCGAGATGTGACTGTGGTGTATTCTCTGCCTTCATGCGATGTAGACTCCAACCAAGCTCTCACATTTCAACCTCATCTCTGGTTTAGCTGTGTCCTCACCACCAGAAGAACCACTCTGCTGCTCAGCCCCAGCAGGGGAGCGGCCAGAAACCTCCCAAAAATCAGGCCCAGCCTTTAAGCACCTCCAGCTCACAAGGTCCAGGCCATGGACAACCCCTCAGTGTCACCTTGGAAAGGTCTCAACCACACAGGAACAAAACCCAACCCCAAAAGAGACCCATCCCAGTCCGGATTGTTGGCCTTTGCCATGGGTTAAGTATTTTTTTCTAACAGTCTTTGGAAAAACCTCTCCACTGCTGCAGAAGGCACCAGGAGATGTCCAGGCTGCAGCACTGCTTGGAAGGAGCTGAAATTGGAAATGCTATTTATTTATTTATTAAGCTGCTCAGATGGGTTTCCCACCCTATTATAATTTATATCTCAATCTATTAATTGTACTCAGTAATTGAAACACTTAGGAGAGAGATGTGAATCACATTTTTCTTAATTTGGTTTGGTTTTTTTTTGAAATGGCACTTAAAATTTTGCTCTGATTTATAAACTGCAACTTTTCCTTTAAGTATTTGCTACTGCCATTAAACTTGCATCTAAAATGACGATTGGTGGAAAAATTCCTCATGCTAGACGTGGCCAGGGAGTGGGAATCTTGTCTTCTGTTTTGGTTTGGGATTTTTCCCTAAGGATTTCAGATTAATTTGAGTGTCACGTGACAAACTGAGTTTGAAATTGCATCCCCTGTAGCAGCAGGAAGGTACAAATTCTTCAGCCTTCAGGTGCAAGGACCGTGATCATTGATTTGCACAGACTAAAAATTTGGGGAAGTGTTTTTCTTTTACACTGTTTCTCCTCTTAGCTCAGCATCCAATTTACTCCTGAGAGGAAACTGGAGGAAAATAACCTAATTTTTTTTCCCTTCAAAGAGAAAGAAAAGCAAATTAAAATGGGAAAGGAAATGCAGAAGATGCCTATGGCCAGCTCAATATTTGCAGTAAACCTTCAAGAGGGCTACGAGCTCTTGCACAGAAGCAAATCCTGAAATCCTCTGGTGGGAGTTGAAGGATTAGGAAGGTGATCCTGTACACAAGGAAGTGCCATTGTTTCATGTGGAAAAAACCCATATTTCATGTATTTTATATTGTTTTTTAAGTAAAATATAGAACTGTTTATAAGACAGCCCACACAACATGGCTTAGAAACCCAAATATTTCCAAATTAAAAAAAATACATTTTTTTTAAGCAGAAAAGAACCTCAAAAATGGGCAGAAAAAGGAAAATACAGCAGTATTCATTATTAAAAAAACATTAATACCTAATGCTCTCCTCCATGCTAACAGGCCTAGTGTTTGGGGTTTTTTAAGGAAATTAAACCAAGCATCTCTCCATGGCAATCAACTCCCAAATCCTCAGTGCCACCCCTCAGTAGCTTTGTGTGTGCAGGGACCCTGAGTGATCCAGAGCTCCTGGAATGAGGGGAGAAGAGGGAGGAAACTCCAACTGGAGAAACAAAGAGCTCAAAGGGAAAGTTCTCACGGCGTGTTCTGTACATGTCCAGGCTATTTTCTTAAGAAGTTGCAAATTTTTAATTTTTTACATTTTTTTAAACCTGGGGAAAGCTGACATTACCATAGAGTCTTGCTTCCAACTGACATCTCGTGTTCTCTGGTACCCTCCGATGTACTTTGTAATAAAATGTTTTTGCAAGTGTGTAAAATGTATCATAATTGTATTGCCTTTAGAATCACTCAGGCTCAGGTTAGATAGACACCAAGAGAAAAAAAAACAAACCTAATTCTTTAGAGCTTTTAGTTCAATGTGACAGAGCTATTTTCACCCTCATGTAGAAAATCTTGGAGGTTCTAATGAGGAAAATGCTTTTTTATTTTCAGTGTGGCTTTGCTGGATTCACTGGCAGTCCCCTGCACTTCATACACTGATTTTCTAGCTGCACTTCTCCCATCTCCTGCTTCAAAATACTTTTTAGCCAATAAATACTGCAGTGATTTTATATCCCTTGCTCTTTGCTGAGTCCTTATAATTTCCACACAGCAACAGTTGCATTCTTTGGTTTAGAACTAGGAGGAAAACACTATTCCTTGTGAGTAGCACTTGGTTTCTTAAAGATGAAAAACAAAAATAAAATGTAAAAATACTTTTAAAAAAACAGGATAAAGTGAAAAAAAAACATGATTAAAACTGGAAAATCCTACCATGGGTACAAAGTGTTTGCTTTTTCTTGCCTCAAATGCAAAACCACTGTCCATGCCTTTGATTTCACTTGATGTTTTAAAGGTTAGATCACTTTCTCCAATCAAATAGAATAAATTTTCATGAACTTCCCAACCAAGTCAGCTGTTAGATTACACCAGGATTGTGTATTACCACGTATTATATATTGCTGCTGGACTTGAGCTGGAATTGAACCAGATTGCCACTAAAACTCCAACTGCACCAACACCATTTTGTCTGGGAGAACGAAAGGGACCTGCATGAAGATTTTTAATATTCCATAAAAGCCATCTGTGGTTCATTAAAATAACTGGAGTGCTACAAATGTGTCCATTTGTTTAGGTGAGTGCAGCTCCTTGCCATAAATGTTGGTAGGGAATGCAACAGGGATGGTTTGACAACACAAAAAAGCTCAGTATTAGTGATGGAATAAAATCGTGGCCACCATCCAAATACCACTTCAGTTTCAGTGAAATTAGCTTGCAATAAGTAATTTCAAATGACTTTGAAAGAGAAGAAAACATGTGACTCAATAAAGCAAAGTATTTTTACGTGGAAGAAGTCTGGTGAAGAAAATGAGGTTTTCTCCCCAATTGTGGAATACATGAAGCCTGACCTGGGCAGATTTTAAGGCACAGGAAGATAATTTACACCCAGATTCAACTCCTGAATAACAAACTGCAGCCCCAGAAGTCTGCTGTGACCATCAATAACTCTGATTTCAGGCTGGCACCTGTATTTTACACCCTTCTGGAGAGGCCTGCAGCCTGGAAGTGCTGAGAGATGGACAATCCACCATGGTGAATGATTGATTGATTGATTGATTGATTGATTGATTGATTATCCAGAGCTCCCCCATCAGCGCCACTCTGCTGTACACAACCCTCGTCACTCTCCTTGTGTCAGGTGCCACCTGCACCCCACAGAGATTCCCCTTCTCAATCTCCTTCCAGAAACCTCAGACAGATCCCACAAATCCCCTTTTTCTCCTTCTGATGGCTCCTGCATCATTTCTGCTCTGGTTTCACCTCATCCTCATCCCAGAGCACAGAGGGGAAAGCAGCAAAGTGGAGAAGATTCCACTCATCAGCAACACCACTAAGTCCTGTCCATGCTTCCCACGCACACCCCCCAATACCCAAAATAACCCATTTTCCCTGCTCAGGGAGTCAGGGGTCACTGACTTTGTTGCCAAACACCTTTAGATGTTTTCCAGAGCCACTCTCCTTAAGGACACTCTTGGAAGTGAACACCACAGGACCATGGAATGGTTTGTGTTGGAAGGGACCTTAGAGACCATCTCATTCCAACCCAATCTTACTCTAAGCCAGGAGATTTCCCTTCAGAAACTACAGAGCTTGGTTTCCTTTGGGAATGAGGCACATCCCAAGCTGCTGACAGGAGGAGAAGGAGCAGCCATGGATCATTGTGGAGCTGCCACCGAGGCTGCTCTGTCCTGATTTACTGGAGGAGGCTGAGATGCTGCCTCACATGGAACCCAATGTTTCCCAAAAGCCACCAGGACAGGAAAGAGAAGGTTTAAAACCACCCTTCCAAAGGCTCAAGGAAGTTTGCTCAATTTACTTTTTCTTCAAGCAATGTGTTCTTCAGTAAGAAAGGTTTTGTGCTTTTCTTCCAGGTGATTTCTCCCTAGGCCAGGAGCAAAATTCACCTAAACCAGGCAGTATGGAGCAGCAGGACAGCTCAGCACCCTCAGGCTGCATCCTGTGCTAATAATAGAGTCATTCTATAAAATAAATATTAATAATATTAGAATCTTCTACTCAGAAAATGGATCAAGTAAAAACCACCAGTGAGACTTACAGAGGGAAAAACAGTCCAAACCAATGAGGATTAACAATTCTTTTGCTAACATAATTATTGTCAAACCAGATTTTAAACTTAGCATTTATACTTCACTTTAATTAATAGCTGTTTCTTCTCCTTGCAATTGGTCTCTTATTTCAAGGTAATTCTCTTTTGAAGGTATAGGACAAAACTTGCTTTTGATTTTACCAAGGAACTCACATTTAAGGAGGAAAAAAGCCAAAGGGGATTATTGGAGAATCCTTCCAGTTCAATGCTGCAGAAAAGGCTCATCCTGTAATTAAAACTTCTCACTTGAGCACTTAAATCTTTGACATTCCTCCACTGCTCATAAACTGCATTATGCAGCATCAGGTTTTGGATGGAGATGGTGTCACTAAGTATTCTTCCAGGGAGAAAACATGCCAGCTTTAGGACACCAACACAGTTATATTTATAGAATGAAAAATTGCTTATGTCCTGTACTTTACTTCTTTTCAAGAAATTTAACTCTGTCAGATATTTTAAATTCCTTCCTTCTTTCCTTCCAGTCATCCTGTATGGTTAATTCTCTACTACAGTTAAAATTAAAAAAAGGAAAGGCACTGCATCATTTCAACCCAAATATCTGATGTAAGAGAGGTCAGCCTGTGCTTCCTTATTATTATTATTATTATTATTATTATTATTATTATTATTATTATTATTAATAATAATAATAATAATATAATAATAATAATAATAATTTTACTGCTCCTACTTTGCTGACACCACAAAAATGAGTTATGGCTGGTTATTTAACAGGGGAATCTCCTCAGTAAATTCTGCATTGTGAAGTAGGAGTAGATACTCATTAAGAATACCCTGAAATCTCAGTGTTCATTAGCTGATTATGGAGGCTGTGCTCAGGAGCACAATGCAGATCTTTAATATCACTGCTCTTGAGTTCAAACACACACACACAGGTTTTCAAATCTACTCTGCTAACTGCAAAAGGCATAATTAACGTTTTTAAATATCACCTGCACCACCTTCATCAAAACAATAATTAACTCTCAGTCAGCCTGAAACGGAGGAAGTTAAAATAACACACAAGTCTTCTGACTTCCATGCACTGCTGCATCCCAGCACTGGAATATTCTGCAGGAATGTTCAGCTTGGAACCAGCTCCCCACAGAGGTTGTGGATTCCCATCCCTGGAAGTGTCCAAAGCCAGGTTGGACAGGGCTTGGAGCAGCCTGGGATGGAGGAACTGTCCCTGTCCCTGGAATAAAATGAGCTTTAAGGTCTTTCCAACTCAAACCATCCTGGGATTCTGTGACTTCTTGCTCCAGCAATGGATCTGGAGATCCATTATCCCTTCCTTACAACAAAACCCCAAGTGATACAAGTGGGAGACCAAAACAAAGCTAGTGGATGATTCACCAAAGACAAAATGAAATTGCAGAAGATTTGTCAACATGAGCACCCCCAAATGCCAAGGAAATGGGCAGCAGCAGGTCAGGCAGAAGTGCTGAGGACACAGAGCCCTGTGTCAAAAATCACTGTGTGCAAAAGTCAAATATCACTGTCTGCAATTACAGGGACAATTTAAACTGGGAAGGAAAGAGGAGATCAAAAAACCAAGTTGCTGATGGACTCTTCTATCTGACTAACAATTAACCCCCATGGTAAGAAATCAGTGCATTGAGCCAGACTGACCCAAATTGACGCAGAACTGAGGGACAAGTGCTCAGACACAGCACAGACCTGGCTCACTTCGACCACTTCCCTGGAGAGATCAGCTGCCAGCTGCAGCCAGCTAGAAGAACACAAGAGAAAGGCAAACACACAGAGGGGCTCCCAAAAACACAGAGAGACCCCCAAAAACACACAGAGAGACCCCCAAAAACACACTCAGATCTATCCCCATCTCAGGTATCAACAAGCCTCACTATTGTTTTCATTATTTAGTCCAATATTCATTAATTAACAGGGGAAAAATTAGGGTGTAAGGCTTTAAAATCACAGTGTTAAGTGAATAGGGTCGCTTGCATCAGTCCTTCCTCTAAACATCATTTTGGGCTCTGTTCTTCAGTCATTTGAACACTCACCTTGGTTATCTCAGTTTAAGTCAAAAAGACAAGTAAATGCTTGTAAAGCAGTAACAACAGCCAAGTCTCATTTCCACACTTCTCAGCTGGCTAATTACCAATACTACATCATTTTGGTGCACACAGATATCAATCCTGGCTAATCACCTGCTCACAGAGATTTTTCAAGCTTTTTTTTTTTTCTTTTTTTGCTCTTCCCCTGTGTCAACCACAGCAAAATTACCAGGCAGTGCTTTCCAGCTTCCTGAGCACACAGAGAGAGGAGGTTTTGATTGCTTTGGGTCACCTGGGATTGCAATCCTATTACAGGCAGGTTCAGGGAGATGTGACAGAGGTGTTTGAGTTTACTTACAATGAGCTCTGAGTCCCGTCCCATGGAAATCACAGTTCTGTTCACTGTCCTCAGCAGGTTCTCCATGATGATCTGCACATGGCGTTGTGTGGGGCCCTGAGGACAAGGAATAAATCACTGATAGCTACAAACAACAGACAGCAGCACAGCTGAACCATTTGTGCTGCCTTTCAACCCACCTGTCTGCTGGAAATTAAGTAAAACATCACTTGCTGTTGATCACAAGGAGGGAAGGGGTTTAACAAAGTGTTATTTTGGTAATACATGTTTCTGATAAATTAAAATGTGCTGTTACAATTCCAATGGAAATGAAGCTTTTTACCCATTAATTTTCTTCCCCCAAGTCATTTTGCCAACATCAAACCCCCACAGGCTTTACCAGACCAGGGGAGGGGGGGCTGTTCTGTAACAGTTTAATTAAAAGGAAGAGAAAAGCAAAGCAAAACTTTCATTAAGGAATTGCCAATTTCAGCCAATATTAGAAGCAATCTATCACTACTTCTGAAAGAGTTAAACATGAAATATTTATTCCAAGCAGCTTTTAAGGACAAGTCCAGAAATCTCACACGGAATGATGGGCAAAAAACAAAGCCAAAAACACCACAGGGAGAAAGAAACAGATGAGCTTTGCTCCCATCTTTTACTTTATGGATGAAAAATAGATTTGCATATTTGAAGGACAATCCACCACCAGCACAAACTCACCCAGGAGCTGCCAGGATCAGCCTGGGAGAGGTTGGAGCTGCAGGTGAGCCCCTACCACAGAGAGAAAAGCAGCCAACAAAGAGAGACAGGAGCAGCCAGGCTGCCAGAACCAAATTCCTCCTGTAAAACAACCCCCTCTCTGAAGCAGCCACACAGAGCTACTTCCAAAAACAAACAAAATCAGAGCAAAACCTAAAAAAACCCCAATTAAATAAGATGCCAGAGAGGATGTGAGTAGCTGACCCCTGAGGTCCTTTCCATCTGAATTAGTGTATGATTCTACACAGCACTGAAGGTTCAGGCAGCAGCAGCAGCACAAATTTCAGGAGAGCATCAAATCACTGCAGCTCTCTGGCGAAGCACCAATATTTGTATGTTTGTTGAGGTCAAGAGAAAGCAAAAAAAGAGACTATTATGCAAAAAAAGGGATATTACACATGCTGCATGTCTGGGAACCGTGTCAGCAACAATACAACTCAAATGTGCATTTCCCAAAATGCCCATGGGAGAAAAGAAAAAGCACCAAAACAAAACATCTTCCACCTGGAAAAGGCCAGGCACAGTAAATGAGGAAGGTTTCACTCCTAAGGACATTCATTTCTTCACTATCTAACCAGAAAAGCTGCACTGGATGTGCCTCAGAAACAACAAGAGCTGTGCTGGATGTGACGTGTGAGACACCACACAACAAACACATCCTCATCATCACTGGGAGAACTGAGAGTTAGAAAAGGCTGGTTAGGAGGTTATAAAAAAGAAAAATAAAAATCTAAAGCCTCAGGAGTTACCTGCTTAATTCACTTTACTAAAACAATTTCTGTGAAGTGTTACTCATCACAGAGGCAGCCCACACTCACCACGTCTTTCTTGTAGAGCACTTCCAGGATGTTACTCAGCAACTGGCAGCAAGCCTCCAAATCTTCTTGTCTCTCCAAGTGATACTTGAGCTGGTCTGTCATTGTTGGCAGCAAGATTTCCCTGCAGTCTGCACACAAAACACGAGGTTACAAACACAGCTTTCAGGGCCTCCAGGCTGATGTGCTTCAGTGCTTACATAAGACACAAAAAAATCGGGAAAAATAAATTAACTTCCAGCTTTCCAACCAAAGCCTCACCTCACCTTAAAAACTTCTGCCTCTGACCTGCTCCAACCTTTGACCATTTGCTGCTATTAAAAAAATAAAAAATCTCCTTCCTTGCTCAAGTACTCAGACTGTTCCTACATGGAGGGAATCACCAAGTCAAAATTAATTACTAATTATCCATATAAATGTCAGCCCAGTGAACAGCTTGGCTCTGCAGATCTGCCCCAGAGATGCTCTGGGATCACAGCCTCGTGCCTCTGCATTTGGGAAACTTCAGGATGTGTTGCTCCCTGAATTTTGGACTAGGAAAGGAAACAGCAGATGAAGCAAAACCCCACAGGGCAGAGGGGTCGTGTAATGTGAACTGTCCCCAAATGCAGGGGAGGGGAGGAACCCCAAAGCCCAGCTGCTGAGCACTCCAGGAAAGCACAGAACATGTCTTTGCAGAGCCTGTGTGGTGAATTAATCTTTAATAACTTAAAAGGCCCCTAATTAGAGGGCTGAGAATGTTCCAGAGCCCTGCTGAGCCCCACTGGCAGGGAGGGGGCAAAGATCAGTTTAAGATCTGAGTCACTGTGAGTTCCACTGCAGGGCTGGAGCTGCTCTGATCAACGGGGGAGGCAGCCAAGCTGCATTTCTGAGAAAGGGAAAACTCATTATTTGCCCCAGTGCCTGGTCTGCAACGACACAACCTGCACAGAACACTCAGTTCCCTTGGGTGGGGCTGACAGGGCTCCTCAGCTCCCACCTGGGGCTGCTGAGAACATGGGGGGAAGCAAAAAGGGCTGGGAACTCCACAAAATCATCCCAAGGGTGAGCAGGAGCAGCTGAGGGAGCTGGGGGGGCTCAGTCAGGAGCAAAGGCGGCTCAGGGGAGATCCTGGGGCTCTGCACAGCTCCTGCCAGGAGGGGATATTGAGTGAAGGACACAGGGAATGGCTCCCAGTGCCAGAGGGCAGGGCTGGATGCGATATTGGGCAGGAATTCCTGGCTGGCAGGGTGGGCAGGCCCTGGCACAGGGTGCCCAGAGCAGCTGGGGCTGCCCCTGGATCCCTGGCAGTGCCCAAGGCCAGGCTGGAGCAGCCTGGAACAGTGGAAGGTGTCCCTGCCAGTGGAATGGGATGACTTTCAGATCTTTCCAACCCAAACCATGACTCTGTGATGTTCCAACCAACCCAGGGCTGTGGTGACACCCCCCACATGAAGATGAGATTTTCAGTGCATCTTTGCTATGACCTGTTTTGCAGAGCACTGAGCTGCTGCACTCTGCATTGACTGCCTGGAAGCTCAGAGGAGGAAAGGTGAACCCTCATCACCCTGCCTGCCACAAACACCCCCAGCCCTGATTAATGGGGAGAACCTTCATGGTCCAGAACATCAGATCCTGCTCCCCAGGCAGCTCAGGATCTGCTGCACAGTGATCACAGACAATGGTAACTCCACATCTGCTCTAGAGCACAGTCCAGCCAGTGGTGATTTAATAAGAGAGAATCAAATATTCATCTGCACCAAAGGATGCTCAGCTCAGCAGCACCCAAGGAAAGCCTTCAATGAACACAGGTGAATACACACCATAAATCTGTGTCAATAAAAACATTTCATTTCCTGGGACACTGATAAATCCATTTATTTTATGGTTCATTGAGTTCATGTGGCTAAAAAAATTTGACCTGTGCTCAGTAACTTTGTTTCCACTCCACAGCCTGTGAGTTGAGTCATAACTGAGCAGTAAGAACTCTTATAAATGCTGGGTATTATCTACTAATATTCAACAGGCTCCAATTCCTCATGGAAAATCCTTGGATTTTCTCTTTGGAACTCCAGCAGCTCCACAGCTCACTTGGCAATCAGCTGGGAGTCTCTTGGAAAACAAAGCAACAGCAAATCCAAACAGCTCCATAGGACAAAACAAATCAGTGTGTACATAAACCAAAACCTTGATGCTTGCAAGGACAGGACACCTGATTTAACTCCCAACCATGAGCACTGAAAATATCCATTATTATTAAACTGCTCCACACTCAAGGAAAAATTATATCTGTGCCTTTTTGTTTAATTTTTAAGTAATGGAGTAAAAATTATATATAGGAGTATATATATTATGTTATTATATGGTGGTAGGGATAAATGCTATTTATATATTCATTTCTTCTGGAAAAGTATACATATTCATTTACAATTCAACACATTCAAAGTATTAATATATTAATTTACCTCTACTTTACTATATGCAATCATTACTTATTTATATAATTACCACATGTTCCTATTTGTGTTTGTAAATATGAATAAAATAAACTTTACGACTATATTTTAAACTATTATATTACTATTAAACTATTACTATTTTTACTATTGTATTACTTTTTTTTTTAAAGATACACAAACCCCACCACCAGTCTCCATTCTGATCCAAGGTCCCAAACTCTCCACATTTCCCAGTGAATCACCCAACACTCAACAACATCACTAAATCAAAATGCTTCAGCAAACTGCTTCACACACTCCCCTCTCACCCCCAAATCCCTCAAGCTTCACAAATTCATGTATTTTGAATTTTAATTCCTCTGGAGACACAAATAAATCTTCCTTGACCTCTCCAAGCACAGAATCTGAGCCTTTTTTCTCCACCAGAAACAGGCTGATGAAATTTTCTGTGCATTTGCCAGCCTTCCCTAAGTCCACAATCCTGCAGTGCATATTGCTTTTAGAAAAGAAAATCTCATTTTTGCAACAGGATCCAGGGTTAGGTGACAGCTTATATGGAAGTATTCCCTATCAGTTTAAAATTCCTCAATCAGTGAGAAGCAGGAGGGGCAGCCAAGAACATTCTAGTAATGAACTGCAACCCACAGAGCGAGGGACAGGAAAATCTGAATTTTAGAAAGGCTGTGGATAGAGGTTTGATTTATCTTCAAGTGAATTTGAATGTTTATGAAACTTCAGAGAATGATCACGATGGAGAATTATGATGAGAAGATCAGAGGGATGGAGCCCCTCTCCTAATATCCAAAAGCCTGGATGTGGCACTGGGTGCCAGGGTTTAGCTGAGGTGTTGGGGCTGGGCTGGACTTCATGTTCTTGAAGGTCTCTTCCAACCTGGTCATTTTGGGAATTCCTGTGAGGAAAGGCTGGGAGAGCTGGGGATGTTCACTTGAAGAGGAGAAGGCTCCAGGGAGAGCTCAGAGCCCCTTGCAGGGCCTGCAGGGGCTCCAGGAGAGCTGGAGAGGGACTGGGGACAAGGATGGAGGGACAGGACACAGGGAATGGCTCCCACTGCCAGAGGGCAGGGCTGGGTGGGAGATTGGGAATTGGGAATTCCCAGAGCAGCTGGGGCTGCCCCTGGATCCCTGGCAGCACCCAAGGCCAAGTTGGAGCACCCTAGAACAGTGGAAGTGTCCCTGCCATGGCACTGGATGGGATTTAAGGTCCCTCCCGACCCAACCCAGTGTGGGATTCTGTGCTACCAATGCCAAGAGAAGCTTTTACAGCCACACTTTATTTACTGAATAAAAACCCCCAGACACCCACGGGAACCCCAGAGTGGTTTGGGTCAGTGCAGGTGCCTGGAATCCCCATCCCAGCCCCAGCAAAGGCTGCTGGATTTAGGACATTCCTAACAGGCAGTGACAGGAAAACCCAGCTGAGGAGCCTCCTGATAAGATCTCAGAGCCATTAAGCAGCAGAGATCTGTCAGCAAACCGGCCCTGGGCCCTGATTAATCACCCTCCCATTAACACAGATCCATTTAAATTTCTCAGCAGCTCAATAATGTTGGACAGCACCGTTCCCTGCACCCTGAAGGGCTGAGTTTGGGAGTCAGGTTTAAAAAACAAACCAGCCACACACAGTTCCTACCTCTCCCTCTGAAAATGGAACTGCCTCAATAAGGGAGGGCAAAGATTAATATGGGAAATGCACCACAGGAGTCTTGTTTTAGCTGAGTTATCTCCATTCCTTCCTCCCAAGGAGAGAAAAGGATGATCCCTGATATTACTGACTTCTGCCCCAAAGTCCTGGGAATCTGAGAGCAGGACTCAGGAGAAAGGAAAATTATTATACAGTGAGCTGAGAATGAATGAAGCAAATGAGTAACACTGAAACATTAAATTAGCCAGGAAACATTAACTTATTCTTGGAGACACCATTTTACCCAAAAATGAGTAACACTGAAACATTAAATTACCCAGGAAACATTATTCTTGGAGACACCATTTTACCCAGGCCCCAACACCAGCAACTCCATTTGCACTCCTCCTTCCACTTCTTGAAAATCCAGCACTTCAGGGCTGAATAACTTCAAATCATTTCAGAAGTGAAGATAAAGTCTGGACTTGCTGTTTCTACCAAATCTCTATGCATGGTGACACAGGTGGTTAACTGTTTTTCAGAGATTTTAAGAGTGGTATAAAACCACCACAATGCCAATCCACCAAGATTTTTTAAACTGGAGCCAGCAAAATTTGTTTTATCAGCACTCAGCAGTCTCAGCTTTTGTGATCTGAGAGCAGAATCCTCCCAAATCTCCTTTCCCACTGAAGCAGTGCCTGTTTGCTCCCTCATTACCTTCCCTGACAGCACACAAACACTTTGTTTGGGTCAGTTTAACCTGCAGCCAGCCTGAAAAAGAACCAAGTGCTTCACCTCAAAGGAGGAAATCTGTAGGACAAGTGCCTGAGCTTATCTTTCACTGGCCCATTAATGGGAAAGCAGAAAATAACAAGGCGTGGATGAACGGCACCCTCTGAAAGGTTTCTGCTTTCCTTCAGCCAGGGAACAGCTCCAAGGCACAGAGGACATCCCAAAGCTCCATTTCCCCCACACAACATCACTAAGCACAACAGCTGAATTAATGATTTTTGAAAAACCCCAACACAAAGTTACAACAGAGCCCAATAACCCGGCTGCTTCGTGCCCTTTGAAAATAACAAATCCCAAGGTTTTTTGGTTTTTTTTTGTAATTTTGCACTTTCCTAATCGAGACTGCAGGTAACAAATGGTAAAGAAGTGATTTTCCTCATGCCTGAGGCCAGGCTGGACGGGATTGCAGCAGCCTGGGATAATGGAAGGTGCCTGTGGGAATCAGAAAAACAGCAACTCCCACAGACACTGAAGGGTTTGGTCTGCAGCCTTGGATTGATGTAAAAATATAACACAGATATCAAGCAGAAAAATCATAAACTCATATTTCTATAGTTGTAACTAAGAATATGCCTGAAGTAAGTGAGAAACTGCACTGATAAGATGGTGAAGGGTTTCTAATGCAGGGGTGGGGTTGTATGGAATAAGCTGAGAGTTCAGAAGTGAGAACAGAAGCAGATGTGTGCCTGTGAGGCAGAAGCCCATTGGACAAAAGTATCCTCAGTGCAGCAGAAGTGAGTAAAGGTGATGGGTCAGAAAAGCAAAATAAACCCTCTGGCAACTGTCCATTGGGTTAGAAAGTTCTAGATTGCCTTGTAACAAAGAACTTGTGCCTGCTCCTGAGCTATGGCAGAATGCTTGCTCCTCTGAAATCTCAGGGCCTCTGAGACTGATGTTTGTCTGAGCAATAAATCATTCTTAGCTTGAAAATAGTCCCATCCCTTGCTGGAGTTCTGGACGCTGAGAATTTCAGACTTTCTGTCCTGACAGGCACTGACCCCCAAGAGAACACTGCATTGACCTGAGGCCCTGGAGAAGCTTCCAAAATTGATTGATAGCACTGGGATTGTGGGTGTTGAGTTTTATTAGAAGTGTGTGATATCACAGGGTGGGAAACTTAAGAGTTTGTGGTTTTAGCACATAGCAATATATATGGGGGAAGATGGAGGTTTTAGGGCAGAGGCTGGTCCTTCTTCTTCACCTTCTTCTCCATGGGTCTGGGTGGTATTTTGCAATTGGGCAGAAAAGTCCCATGGTGGACTCTGAGTGATTAGTTATTGGGTTAAAAGTGAAAACAATTTAGGTGTCATTTCTTAATTGGATAGTTTAGCCTTAAAAGACCTTGCAACAAGAGATAGTTGGCCATTTTGTGCCTTGATAATGAAATACTGCAGAACTCACTGCTGTGAGACTGTAACATTGATAAGAAACAATAAATACCTGAGTCTGAATGTGAATTGTCCTCTCAAGGGCCTTCAACCCCAACCTCCACAGAGGAGGAAAAAGGAAGCCCAAAACCAGCAATCCCTCCATTATTAGGGGTGACAATGACAGGTGCCCACCAAGCCAAGGGCAGCACTGGATGCGCTTTAAGGTCCCTCCCCAACCTAACCAGTCCTGGGTTTGGATTTTCCACCTTGTCCCTCCAATGGAACACCTTTAACGTGTGCCAGGCTCCACAGGGATGGCAGGAGGGCCCAGGCAGGGCACAGGGACAGGGAGCAGAGCCTGGGCTGGTGCCTGCTCACCGTGCTGGGTGAAGAGGTCGCTGTGCACGATCTCGATGAGGCAGTAGAGCTTCTGGATGGTCAGGCGGCTCACGGGCACGTTGAGGATGAACTCGGTGAAGAGCTTGCTGCACACACAGGGAAAGCAAAAACCCATCAAACAAAAGCAAAAACCCCACTAAATAATCCGTCCAAAAACCCATTAAAAAATCCACAGAAAAAACAACTGGGCACAATCATCATAAAGAACCCAACACACAAGTTCCTGCTCTGGGATGAGCAAACTCAATTTTTTTGAGATATTAAAAAAAAAAAAATCAGAGACTCATGAATACTTTTCAATAAATTTCTTTCGTTTTTAATGTCATTTCTTTTGTCCTCTCCCTTTTATCTCAGTTTCAGACTCTTTGTTCATGTTTCATTTAAGTTTTAGGTTCCAAGTTTTCCTTGCCTGTGCTTCACGTTAATCAGCACGTTCGTGATTACGGATGCCAAAAATAAGGTGATAATTAACACTGTAAGATACCAACAAAAAAAAAAATTACTAATTAAAAACCCCCAGAAATGGACATTTTAAGAAAAGGTACTGTCACACTCATCAACTGAGCTCCCACCTAACATTGACAAGAATTGTCATTAATTTTGCATCCCTTCCTAAAATCTTCTTTGCTTTTCCTCTTGAGACTTCAGTCAACCTCAATTTAAATACTCCCACTGTTTAATTGTAATTTTGATTGGTAACGTCATAGAAAAAATGTAATATTTGGGCTAAAACAGGCCAAGTCCTGCATTTTCCTCTCCCTTTTCCCAGGAATTTTGCTGTCACATATCAAAATTACTATTTAGTTCAGAAACTCTACAAATCTGGACTTCTTAAGCCCAGGGAAGAGTAGATGTAAAACAATTCACAGTCCCCAGGCAAGGAGAAGGTAAATGCCAGGTTCCTCAGGCCACTGGAATGTTAGAATAAGATTATATTTATTTATTTTATCCCAGCTTTATCTCTTTTCCTCCTTCTGACATATCAAGACCATAAAAATAAAGCCAGACAAAATTTAGAAGGGTTTGTGCAGTAAAATCGATTTAAAACGTTTTTTCAGTTTGTAACAACACCATAAAAAATAAAATTGTATTTTTCTCTTTTAGCTAAAAGTTCTGCTGAAATACCAGTTTTTCTTTGGTTCTTCCACTTTTTTTTCCTTAAATATCCTGTCATTGTCCTTTTTATTTACTAACAACACTGCCATGTTTATGAGCTGCTGAGACATCGATCCAGCAACTGAATCACTGAATTATTTATTATTTTAGTATTTACATGAAATTTATACATCAAAGAGTGAAGCATCATGGTCCAGCTTAAGACTTTTGATGGCAGCTGCCTGATTAATAACTCTGGCTAATGGTTTGTACTGCAAAGTTTGTCAGGTATTTGTTAGACATTATTTTTTAAAAACAGGCTCTTTGTGTAACCCTTAAAAATACCTGCAAGGGACAAAAAAAAAATGCAATAAAACCAAAGTGATAAAACTTCTCAGGTGATCCATATTTCACTGTCTCAGTATATATTTCTATACTTTTATATATTGTTGTATCTTTATATATAGTGGTAACACGTAAAAATGAAATATACAGTGTATGGTTTTATGCTTACATATATTAAATGTATTTTATATATTTGTGTGTATATTTTATATATATCTTTATAAACTAAAATTAGCACTCCACACTTAATTAACTCTACTCACCTGAGTTCCTTTGGATCAAACACTAGTTTCACATCATTGACAATTGCTGGCAAGTATTTAAGTGCTGCACCCTAAAAAAAAAACCATCAAAAAACCCAAATTACAAAATTAAAGAGTTTAAAAGTGATGCAAAGACTGCAAGAAGAGAATCACTCATGAGGAGGTGACTTCGGTTTCACCATTTTCTGCGACACCTGAGCTGAATCTCAGCAAAAATTAAACTTTCAAACTGATTTAAAATAAGACAGAGGCATGAAATGTTTATAAACAGGAGAAATCTAAACCAAAATTAGAGATTTATAAGCTTCTTCCAACATTTTATAGAAACTTTTTGGTTCCTCTAATCCCTTTATTCCCATCTTCTGTTGAGGACTTTCTCATCCTCCTCCCCAGCCATGCTAGAGTTGTTTGGGTTTAATTTTCACTCCACTGCTTAAAAATTAAACAAAACACCTCATTAGCATTTTTTCCCTGCAGTAAATTCTTGGTAGCCACTCATGAAACCCTGGCTCTTCCCAATTCCCCTTGAACTCAGAGCTGCCACTGCACAGCACATGAAAGATACAAACAGATGTTTAATATTTTAACTGTTTGTAGGGATTTTTACTCATTTTATCTTTTTCTTAAGAACAATTCATAGGTAATGCAGGCACTGAGCACCAGACTAGGGAAAAAACTCAGAGTAATTGAAATATAAACCAGAACAGTCAGACTTGTCTGCCTTACCTGTGTTTGTCCAATTAAATCAAATTGTTTGATAACAGGTGTATTTCTGCCTGAAAAGAGGGAAGGGTTGGGTGGGATATTGGGAATTAGGAATTGTTCCCTGGGAGGGTGGGCAGGGGCTGGGATGGAATTCCCAGAGCAGCTGGGGCGGCCCCTGGATCCCTGGCAGTGCCCAAGGCCAGGCTGGACACTGGGGCTGGGAGCACCTGGGGCAGTGGGAGGTGTGGGTGAATGGCACTGGGTGAATTTTCAGATCTTTCCAACCCCTCTGTCACTCTGTGATGTGAGCAATGGTTGCAATTTACACTCCCCAGCCTGGACACACACTTCCCATCCCAGGTGGTTTCTGCAGGCAGAGGAGCCACAGGAGGAGAACAGTCTTGAGGAGCCAACACAAACCCAACTCCTTCCTTTCCCAAGAGCTCCCCTTTCCTGCCACAACCCCTGTCATTCCACACCCAACCCCAGAGCTCTCAAAAGCAGCAAACCAATGCTTCGGTGACACCCAAGGAGAACCTCAAGAGGCCACCAAGGCCGAGACCCCTCTCCAAAGGGAGCATCCAGCCTGATCCTGGGCTGGATGCAGATTTCAGAGCACCCAACTCTCACTCACAACCCACTGAGGCTGTCAAGCTGGACCACCAAGCATCCCACACCTGCTGGAAGGACTCCTGAGCTGGGAACCCTGGAATTCTGCAAAGGGAGCAACAAGGGATGAGGGCTCTAATGACCAGTCAGGAACCACAGTCAGCAATGGGGGTTTATTTGCTGATCATTCACATGCACGGAGCCATAAATGTTTAGTAACACGTCTTAAAAGAGAGCTTGCATTTTATATCTTGAATTAAAATTTCACACCGAGCGTAAAAATTAACACTTGAACGGCTCTCATGAACTACTGTGGGGTAAAACTACTTACAACAGCCATTTACAGCTTGGAGCTGCAACAATTAGCAGTAACCGAGGGTCTACTTTATGGACAAACCAATTAAAGTTTAATTGTGGAGACTTAAAGAAGTTTGTGGAAGTATATTTCCCAATTTCCCACCTCAGCTGGCTCGATTATGTGACAGGATGATCAGACTATGAGGCTGTGCAGCCCCGTGATTAAATCTGTATTTGTCCAAGCCAAAGGGCTACTAAAATAAATTTTTATTGGTATTAAATCATGTAGAAGGGCAGCTCTTGCTGTAGATCTTACTCTGCTCGAGCTGCAGCTGAAGTAGATTTTCTGTGAGCAGTAGCTCCATTGCAATGCTGGTTATTCCCAGGACACTGCAATGCATAAATGAGGAATATGAAATGCAGCAGATTAAAAAACCCTGCTCTTGTCTTTCCATGTAAGATCAGGAAAAAAAAAAGTATCTGGTTTGAGGGGGTTTTCTCCCATTTAAAGAAATTAAATTAATTACTTTTCACTCTTGATCAGCACTGGACAAAGGTTCCAATTCCTCATTTCCACAAGAAGCACACAGCAAACTAAGCCCAAAATCTTAATCCCATGGTTACACAGGGATGCTTTAACCACCTGAAAATCCCAACCAGCATTAACAAACCAGAGTAGGGAGGAACCTCAGTGCTCACTCACAGTTTTCTGCAGTAATTTCCCTGTGATCACACGAGCAGCACACCCAAAGCTGGCAAGATCAGCCTCACACACGCACTCAATAATTACACACAGCTTCAAGCTGGGCTGCAATAAAAATCTGACTGCCCCAAGGGGCTTCTCTCTTTGTGCAAAACCAGTGACAAATTATTCCCACCCTTATCGAGTCACAAAATCAGTCATTTCCAGTACTACAAAGCACACAAATAAAGCAGCAAAGGGGAAGGATGAAAAGGAGTGAAAGCAGCAATGAGCCAGCGTGTGCCATAAATAATGGATATATTCTCCCTGAGTTGAATTTCCTCGTACACTCACTGTTCTGTCAGCTGTGGGCTGTTATTGGGATTTTATTTTTTTTTTTACCCAGGCTGTGATTCACATGGCTCAGCATGACATCAGCAAGGCCATGGCAGCCTGCAGCCAGCTCAGAGATGCTGTGGCTCATCCTCCACATCCCAACCACACAAACACACATTCATTTCCCCTCCATGAACACCACAGCTGTGTGTAAAAGGAATTATTCCACAGAAAGTATGGGAAGAACCATGAGCTGACACTCCCTCTGAGCAGGAGAAGCCATGGAGCTGCTCAGAGCCTCAAGGATACCTTTAAAAACTGTGAAAAAGGCAATTAACTGGGCCAAGAAACACAACTCACTAAGTGAAAATACTCAGGGCCAGAAAAGTCAAAGCTTTGCCTTAAATGGAATAAATGAAGCAATAATTGATGGGCACAGCTCTCTGCATGGCCAATGCAGGGGATGGCAATTCCCTGGATTTATCCTTCCACGGGCTAATTGCAGCTCATTCCCTAAATCATCCCAACCTGCTCTCTGTCTGGAGCAGGACCCTTTGAGAAATTTCCAATAAATTCACTGATGGGCTCCTAATGACCTCACAGCTAATTGTGCCCTCCTCAACTTCCCCACAACTGGCAGCCAAATCACGTTGGTGTGGAAGGAACAAATGCAGTGTTGGTATCAAAAGATCACTGGAGTGCAAAAACCCTTCAGATGTGGTAAGAAAGCCAGAATAAGTAAGATCAGGAGCAATGGAATTGTTCTTTCCAACAGTGATCTCTCTGAACATCAATTAACTGAACAGCTAATTGTGTTCTCCTAAACTTGTGCAGAGCTGGCAGGGAAGTCAGCTTTGTGTGGAAGGAACCAACTCAGTGATGGTAACAAAAGATCATTTGAGGGGGAAAAACCCTTCAAAAAGGCCAGAATAAACAAGATCCGGAGCAATGGAATTGTTATTCCAACAGTGGTCCCTCTAAACATCCATGAGGAGTCCCCTGCACTGCCCACACTGCTCTTTTCTCACTGATAGCTCATTTCCAGACAGGAAATGAACCAAAAACGGGAAAAGAATGGGATCTACCATGAGGAAAATGAGCACATTGCCCAGATCTAGAAGTTCAAAGAGTTTCTATGGCTAATTCAGTTTATCATCTGAATTATTTACCTTGATTCTCTGAAAGGAACTTTTCCTGCAGTTTTTTGCTGGGTGGGTAAAACCTCAAAAAACTTCACTTTGACACTTGCATATTTAAATAAGAGTAAGCTTCATTTATTTATTGGGACAGAATGTGGCTCAACTTCTAAAACTACCAGGAAGTGCTGCTTTCCAAGGAAATCTCTGGAGTTTTTAATTTCTTCACAAAAAGATGAGAGGACAAGTAAAAGCCTTTTCTTTGTGTCATCAGGCAAATAAAAACGCATTAAAATAAGACAGGGAAACCTTGCTAAGTATATTAAAGTATTTCTGATATAATTGTGGATAACAGAAAAATGACTTTTACTCATTTAGTTTTGTTTGTTACACAGTTGAGAATATGTGAGATTTCTTAATACAAAAGTGAAATCACCTGTGTGATAAATACAGTAGGTCACTGGTGAGTGAAAAGCAAGCAGGACAGAAAAAGAATCTTGTAACAATGGCAAATTATCCCATTCCTGGGTTTATAAATGGAATGACAAAAATAAGTGTCACAAAAGCTTCTCAGCAGTAGCTGTTTAAATAAAAACTAACTTAACGTTGTCATTAGATTGACCAAATGACATTTGCAAACTATTAAACAAAATGTATTCTGAGCAGAACACCACAGCTTTTTTTCTGGGGTTTAAGTTCAGCTCTTTGTAGTCCATAAAAGCAAAAAAAAAAAAAAATCCTTAATTTAAAACTGTCATTTTCCCAAGCCATTCGTTTCCATCAGCACACCTGACCTCCAAATTAAGCACAAAAACCCTGTGCCAAATACATTATATTCTTCTGAACTCTTTCATTTGACAAAGAAATAAATTCGTTTCACCTGACTCCATTCGAGGTCATTATTTTAATGTTAATTTTCATCTTTTGTGCCATTCAACAAAACACCTCCCTTCCACCCCAGCATTATCCTGGGGTGGAATTATCTTTAATCCCATTAAACTCATCCAAAACCAAATGAAGCCCAATCAGCAGCTGCATCAAACAATACCCAGGAACACCTAAACTCAATATCTGAGATTTGTCCCAGCCTAGAGCAGTTACTCAGCCCACAAACTGAAGCAGTTTTTAGCCCAGTTGCAAAGCAGCACCTCTGGCACTAAATTCAGTGTAAAGTGCCCCATTTCAGGCTAAAAAACAGCCCAAATTCAGGCTAAAACCACACCAATTCAAGGTAAAACCAGATCAAATTCAGGGTAAAATCAGACCAAATTCCAGCTAAAAACCAGCTTTAATTCAGACCAAAAACCAGCCCTAACTCAGGCTAAGACCAGCCCTAATTCAGGCCAAAAAGCAGCCCAATCTCAGGCTAAAAAACAGCCCAATTCAGGGTAAAACCAGCCCTTAATCAGTGGAAAACCAGCCCAGTCTCAGGCCAAAAATCAGCCCAAATTCAGGCCAAAAACTAGCCTAATTCAGGGTAAAACCAGCCCAAATTTCAGGCTAAAACAAGCCAAATTTCAGGCTAAAAACCAGCTCAAATTCAGAATAAAACTAGCCCAATTCAGGCTAAAACCAGCCCTAATTCAGTGCAAAAGCAGCCCAAAGCACAATCACAAATAAGTATCTTTTGGAGTTACTTCCCACACGAGTTCTAAGAGACACAGAAACCTCAGCCCACAGCTGCATTTTGTTACTCAGCTCATCTGAAGTGATTTTTTTTTTTTTAATTTAAGGTGGGTTTTCTTTTTAATTGTCTTGATTTTGTTTTGGGATAGGTTAAACGTAATTAAAATTTGCATTAAACTTGAAAATGAAATTTTCAAATATGAAACATTGATATTCATATTTAAAATACGAAATTTTGAATTGTAATATTATTTATGTTTTTGTTAATAAGGTTTTGTTATCTTAATTTTGATAAACGTTATTTTATTTTATTTTTATTATTATAATGATTTTTTTTTTTTGCATTGGAATAAAACCTTTAAAGTTTATGATTTTTTTTGTGGGTGAAATATGTTAAGTGTAGGTTAGAATTTTGTGTAATTTATGTTTGCTGAGAAGGGTCCAGCTCCCTCCACTGCAGGAGGAGCTTCTGTACCTCCCAAGGGCTGCAGGAATCCCTGACTAAGGAATATCTG
>NW_005054369.1:2454915-2469078 GCF_000277835.1 Geospiza fortis | reverse complement strand
TCAGCAGGAGAAGGTTAAGGAAATAATTATCATGCACCAATTAGCAGAAAGGAGGAATAAACCCAGGAAGGCTCAGCACACTTGTAACCATTAAAAATGCATTCACCAACCAAATGCTGCTCACCTTATTGCAGCAGGTTTAACCCTCAAAGTGATGCTTGGAAATCAAAGTGGAACCTCCCCTGCCCAAGCCATTGCTGCACTCAGCACGAGAGGGGAAGTGTCTGTCTCCACTGAAACACCAAAAAAAAAAAATCCCTAAAATTGTATTTAATTAACTAAAAAAACCCCAACTTCTGCGTTGTTTTGAACATTGTAATTTTTAGCAGTTCACCTTTCCAAATTCAAACCCACAGGACTGATTATAACCTGGGGTCAAAGTGGGTTTTAGTTGTTCTTGCACCTCAACATTTTAATTCCGACATGTTTGAGTATACAAAAGGCAAAAGAAATGAGGTGTAAGCACCAGCAGAGTGCTAGCAAAGCTCTGCTCAAACCACATCCCAAGATCACACGGAATTTTACCTATTTACTGCAAAAATCCATAGCTGAAGTACTACCAGACAATTTAAAAATAACCTTTTAGTGTTATATATATATATATATATAAACCCTATAAACCTCCCTACCTAAGACTTTTTGAACATCCATAATCCTAAAAGAGGTACAAATTCCAAGCCTCTTTTTGTGCTCCACAGCCTTAAATCCTTGTACAATGCTGAGAGTTTTCTTTTAAAGGTACTTTTTTTTCTCCATCCATTCACTCAAAGCCTTGAGAAATTCAAATTAAGAAAAAAATTAAAAGCAAAATATTAAACAACTACAGTCAACAGCTTCCACAAGGACATAAATATTTGAATAGATAAAGAGGAATTCTTGCTAAGAACACAAGACTGCAGTCTTTAATTCTGTGGCACTTTGAAGGCTACTCCCCCAGCAGACAGGAAAAATAATCCAGTCTATCCAGTCCAGAAAGTTGGAAACATCTCTGACAAAGTTTCCAGTGGCAGTTCTGCTCCATGGTGATAAACTGTACAGGAAAATTCCAGTTTTTGCAAGGACAAATGGAGCAGTGGGATGTGTGAAAGAAGTATATCTGCCTTGTCTAATGTAAAGCACCTTAATTTTCTGTGTAGGTCTTTGCAACTTCTTATCTCTCTCCAAACACACTTATCTTGTCTACACTTATTTAGCTCCCCCAGTATTTATAAAAATCACTGTGAAAAAAGCCTAAAACCGTTACAGAGCAAGATCTGCTGATCTTCCTGCACAACGCAGGGACCTGGGGACTCAATCTGTTTAAAATCACTGACTGTCCACAAAACTTCAGCAAAGTATCCAACAGCACCAGAATTCCAGACTGGTTTGGGTTGGGAGGGACTCAAAGATCTTTTTCCACCCCAGCCATGGCAGGGACACCTCCCACTGTCCCAGGTGCCCCCAGCCCCAATGTCCAGCCTGGCCTTGGGCAGTGCCAGGGATCCAGGGGCAGCCCCAGCTGCTCTGGGAATTCCATCCCAGCCCCTGCCCCCCCTGCCAGGGAACAATTCCCAATCTCTCATCCAGCCCTGCCCTCTGGCACTGGGAGCCATTCCCTGTGTCCTGTCCCTCCGTCCTTGTCCCCAGTCCTTCTGCAGCTCTCCTGGAGCCCCTTCAGGCCCTGCCAGGGCTCTGAGCTCTCCCTGGAGCTGCTCCTCTCCAGGTGAGCACTCCCAGGTGTCCCTGGAACAACAAACTTCAGAAAAGACAAAAAAAAAAATCCTTTTATTTCCTTTCAACTCCCCTCCTAAGGCTGCCAGCAATGCCTGCCCTGGTACAAACCCCAGAGCACAGGAGATCAGGGTTTCACCTGCTGGGGAGGTGCAGCATTCCCAACCCCCTGCACCCTTTAAGCCATTCCTGGGGTTTGGAACCAGCCCAGCACCCACCAGTGGCTGCTCCAAGGCTCTCTGACAGCAGGGTGACAGCAGGGTGACAGCCCTGTCACCCCAACACCCTGCTGCTGCCCCTGCCCTTGAGAAGCTCCAAGGTGTCCTGCCCAAAGTGCCAGCTCCATCCAGGGATTCCTCCACTCCTCCTGACAGCAGTGTCCCCATCCCTCAGCTCAGGGGTCAGCCCCAGCTCTGGGAGCTCCAGCTGATGCTCCTCTCCACCAGCAGAGATGGAGATGCTCAATGAGACCTCTAATGTCACCCCACAGGGTCACTGGCACCTCCTGCAGCTCTGCCAGGCAGGGTGCACAGAACCCACACTCACTCTCTGAAAACCCCTACATTTATCCACCCATTCAATAATGTTGTTCTCAGACAGAAGCACACATTTCTGCCAGGCAGAATGCACAGAACCCAAACTCTCCAAAAACCTCCACATTTATCCACCCAGTTCAATAGTTTTGTTCTCAGACAGAAGCACACGTTTCTGCCTGGCGCTCACGCTGCACAGCTCCAGTGGATACCTGAACATCATAAAAGCAATTTCACAAGCTGCAAAAAGCCAATAGTAGCAATGATGTGTTCTGAGAGCTCAGGAATTAGAGTCCAGAGGAGATGAAGGCAATAAATAATGAATGAAAGCTTGTCAAGGCTTCTGCAAGGCATCCTCAAGCACACTGAACCCACCCTGGCTCATCCCTCAGAGCTTCATCTGCCACCCTACACACACACACAGGTGCTCTCCCCAAGCCTGCAGAGCTCTGAACCTGCTGGTAGGATCTCTCCAGTCCTTGCCAGGCAGCTTCCCTTCCTGTGTCTCAGGTGAACACACCCAAATCAATTTTTGGCGTTTTCCCCTTTTTTTTCCCCCCACCAAGGTCTAAATTGTTAAAGAAAAAAGCTCATGTTCATCTGCCTTCCTGCAGCAGGCCCTGCAAGGGAGTCTCAGGAAAAGAAATCTCCCATTCCACTCCTGTAATCTGCAAACTCCCTGTTTGTAAAGCCCCAGAGAGCACACTCTGAGCTACCTGCCCATTTCCATTCAGGACAGGTGCTTTGGCAATGAAATGAAAATACAGCTTTCCTGAAACGTGTAATATCCCTACTTTGCTATCAGATGATCCAGTCTTGGCCTCTCTGCCTAAAATATTCCTCCTCAGCTGCTTTATCCCCACTATCTCCTTTTGCTGTGTGCTCAGCGTGGCATCAGGAGCCCCAGAGCTCAGCTACAAAGGACTGGGGGGCTTTAATCAGGACTTTTCCTGCTCCAGGAACTTCTTCCACTGGCACAGGGATTTCCCACTGTCTGTCTTGGCAACCACCTGAGCAGGAAGAGCCCAAGTGTCCCCAGATCTCAGCCCCTTGATCCTCTCTCAACTGATCCAGCAAGGCTGGGTCAGGGCTTTCACCTTTTTTAGAAACTCTGGTTGGAAGCACAAGGAGAAGTTCCAGGTGCAGCTTATCAAACACACATTTAGGGCAGTCTCTGCAGTTTTCCATGATGAAAAACATCCAATAACTTCTGTATCCAGCCTCCTCTGGTTACTAAAATCTGCCAGTCCTACAATTCAGAGCTTTTGCTCTTTGATATCAGCACCATTGGAGGGCACAGAGCCCTTTCCCAATTGCATGAGCCAATGTTCCCAAAAGCAGATTTAAAGGGACACAAGAAAAGGTCTAAGGAATCAAAGGTGGAGCTTCCAGTCTCTCTCATTACTAATTTTCTTTTTAAAATATGTGCTAGGGCTTCAGATCCTGTATTGAAGTTCCTGAACAGCCTCAGATACAAATAAATACATTAAAATACGAGGATCTACACTGTCAGCAGCATCTGAAGTATAATGTCTTAAAAACACCTTCACCTTAAGGTTAATTTAAAAAAAGCCAAATTAAAAATTAAAAAAGCCAAATACCACTGAACCCAAATTAAGTTCTCTTTTTAAAATAAAAGTGAGGGTTTTGAAGCAACTAAAGGTTGGACTCAATGATCTTGGATGTCTCTTCTAACTTAAATAATTCTAGAATTGTATAAATTTACTTGTTCAAAGAAAGTCCTTTACACGGTCACAAACCCTTCAGCAGAAGCACCAAGAATTAACCTTGATTGAAGCACAGCCAGCTTTTAAGCACAAATAACCAAACATTTCACTGCCTTATTGTGGCTGAGGATGCAAAACTGGAGATGTGGAAAGCACAAACCTTCACTATGACAGTCTGGTCAGAGTTGCTGCTCATCATCTCATTGATGGACTTAAAGAGCTGCAGCAGAGACTCCCTGAAGTCTGCTTCTCCTTTGTTTTCATACAGCCTGAAAAACAATTAGGCTTCATCAGCACAAACCACAGTGGAAAGACTGTTTTAAAAAATCTGGTGTTTTTTTTAACAATCAGATGACGAGGAAGAGAGAGGAAGACAGAACCCATTGACCCTCTTTCTGCTAAGAAGATACATTTTTTTGCTGTGAGAAGGAAGCCCTGAGGTTAAATGGTGTTTCAGCACTAATTTCAGGCTCAGTTTGCCATGGAGTCAGCACAGCTGACACAGGGCAATGACTCAGCCCCAGCTCAGCTGCAGAGCAAGGTCCCTGTGCCCCCAGGCAGACTCCTCACAGCTGAGCTGCCCACTGGGATCCCCCTCTCCCTGTCTCAGATGCTTTCAGGGGGGTAAAAACTGCACAGAGGGACCTGAGCAACACCAGAGGCCAAAAAAACACAGCCAAAGTGAAGAACTTGGGCCACTGGAACAATGAGTGCTCCTGGAATTCTCTGCAGTGGTTTAAATGAAGAACTTGGGCCACTGGTACAATGAGCGCTCCTGGAATTCTCTGCAGTGGTTTAAATGCAGAACCTGCCCTGCTGCAGGTATAGGATGGCACAATCCTCCCTGGAAAACCAGGGGGACACCACCACTGGCTCCACATCATCCTTGAAAACCTCCCCTCCTTGGGCAGCACGTGGGACTCACCCACACCAACAAAGAAAACCCAGCAAACCCCAGAGAGCCCAGCCAGCAGCTCCTGGGGCTCCAGCAGCACAGCCCTGGGTGACAGAACTGGTGTGTGGCATTGACATTTCCTGAACATGATCCCTTCCCCCAGGGTTCTTCTCCTGGGAAGCTGAAAGGCAGCGAGAGAGGCCTCGGAGAAAAGGAAAACAATTCTCATCTCATTTGCTTCTCCCGTGTTGTGCTCATGTGGAATCTGTTTGGTGATTGTTTACCCACAGGTGATTGTTTCATTGGTTTCATGTGAATTGTTTTGACTCTTTGGCCAATCAGAGCCAAGCTGTGTCGGGACTCTGGAAAGAGTCAGGAGTTTTCATTATTATCTTTTTAGCCTTCAGTAAGTATCCTTTCTGTATTCTTTAGTATAGAATTAATATAATATAATATGATATAATATAATATAGTATAATATGATATAATATGATGTAATGTAATGTAATGTAATGTAATATGTCATAAAATAATAAATCAGCCCTCTGAGAACTTGGAGTCAGATTCTCATCTCTCACCTCGTCCTGGGGACCTCACAAACACCACACCTTCCCACCCAAGCCATTCCATGACTCCTTCCCCAGTGAAACCCCACCTTCACCCAGTCAGCTCTGATGGATCAAGAGCCTCACCCAACAACAACAACTGGGCTCCCAAAGCCCTCCCTGGTCCCCCAGGCCCTGCTCCCCACAAACACCTGGCACCAAGACCCGCTGCAGCAGCTCCCAGCACGAGTTCAACTCCCTTTCACTTTCCACAGTTTTCTCCTGGAATTAAACCCAGTAGGAAGGAAGGTCTTGAATGTAGACTGCAGCTCAGAAAGGGAATTTCACCCAGGAGTTCGCTAGGTACAATCCTTGTACAATTTCTTCATGTTCTAAGATCACAGAATCATGGAATGGTTTGGGTGGGAAGGGATTTTAAATCCCATCAAGTCCCACTCCTGGGACACCTTCCACTGTCCCAAGCTGCTCCAACCTGGCCTTGGGCACTGCCAGGGATCCAGGGGCAGCCCCAGCTGCTCTGGGCACCTGTGCCAGGGCCTGCTCACCCTGCCAGGCAGGAATTCCTGCCCAATATCCCATCTAAAATCACATCATGATGGATCACACATTGCAGCTGGAAATGGGCTTTTCTTGGGATAAACATGGAGCTCAGGATGTTCCTGCTGCTTTACACTGAAGTTAATGTGTATCATTTTTAATGCTGTGCTCATAAACCTTGGGAAGTCCCAGACATGGAAAAGCTGATTTTAACCTGGACACAGAGGAAATAAATACTACAGAAAATAAAAAACCCCAAACCACTAAATTGAGTTATTTTGCTGTGCACACTTCTATTCTCCTTTCAGGCTTAAACTGGGGGTTATGCAGGATAAAAAACTTGTTAAGGCCCCATCTCCATAATGGATTTCAGTGTCCCCCTGAACAGATTACAGAGGTGAAACTTACACCAACAGAAAGAGTAACTGAACCTGACAGCCCAATAAATCAAAATGCTCCAGACAAAAAACACTGTCTTTCAAAAAGGAAGTTATAATACAAATAAACAAGTCAGTCACAAATGTGTTCCTACTGTCAGTTAATAACATCTATTTATTTAATATACCTGATAAAGCACAAAATCTCTGCAGCTGTGAGAAATCAAGGTTTACACCAGGTTGGTGCCTCCAGCACTGCCTGGAGGATTTTAAGGCTGTAGTAAATACACCACAAGCACTGGGATCACTACTGGGGAAATCAGAGATATTTCTAAAGGTCACTTGCAATTTTTTGCCTTTATCAGCCTTTGCTGTAGTGAACAAACAGATGTGTCACCATGCTTTAAGTGGATGAACTTCCATGGATTTATCCAGAACCGAACTGCTAAAATGCTCCATCCATCCATGGAGCCCACCACTCTCTTCCTGAAGTTAAAAATATGCTGTATTTTGGAATAAAAGCTTCAGCTTGCTGTTTGTGATTCCTCAGTGGAGCAGCAGCAGCAATCCTGCATTTTAATCACTCCAAATCACACCCCCTCCAGGCAGGGCTTCAGTCCTGCAGCAGAGCAAATCTGGCTCTTTCTGCATCCACTAATTTTGCTGATTAATCCCTTGGCGTGGAGGGTTGGTCTCACACTGAAGGGCTGTGATTTTGTTCTTCCCACAAGGAAATCCCATAGCCAGTCCTGGAGGGTCAGACTGTCTGTAAATCCAACCTGCAGCCAGAGGGAATTTTATTTTTTCTGTTTTCAAGTGATTTGTAGGCCCTGCTACAGCCTCAGTGACATCCAGTATTTTATGAATCTCACAGCAAGGCTCCTGCAGAAATAAATTCCAGGCCCTAAATTAGAGGAGAGGGTGGTGGAGATGGTAACTGAAGAGCTCTACATAAATCCCTTGCAATAAGGTTGTTCCCTCTGCTAACAAGCAGTAAAAGGACTCAATCTAAGTGAAGATCCCATCAGCTTGGTTTATAACTTCTGTAAAATCCTGTGTATAAAACACAATACAGTAACAGGAGTTTCCCCAAACAGTGCCAAGCTTTAATTGTCCAGAGACCTAAACTATGATGATTTTACCAATTCCCTGCTACTGAAAATACAGATCTCTGCTAAAGAGGGAAAACCCTTCTCCTGAAATAACTTCTCCCGGCTTCAAGCATGTCTAAAATAGTGCAGTACTAAGCAGTTTTAACTGCTGAACTGTAAAATGTTGGCAGTTCTGGGGCATTATTGGCAGTGGGAGGTTGAACTCACTGGTTGAACAATATCCTGGAGCGGACAATGAACTTGAAGATGTATTCCAGAGCTTTCATGGCTTTGAAGAGTTGATCAGTGATCCCACACTTCTCAGCATTGTCCACGTATGTTTTTAAAACCTTGGTCAGTTTTCTGTTTAAATACAAAAAAAAAACCCACATCAAAGTTACAAGTATTCTCACAGAATTTCCATTTTGAAAGGTTTAATGAAAAATGAGGTGCCCACAGAGCTACAAAGTTAATTCTTCAACTAATAAACTCGTGGTTTTGTTTTGCTGATAAGGAGCTGGCACTTATTCTTGAGCAAAAAAAAAAAGCAAAACCACAAACCATAACTTCATTTAACACACAAGCAATACAACAAATCTCAGTAAGGCTGATTTTCTGCTGGATGTTCACATTTAGGCTCTGAGAAAGATACACCCACTAATAATAATAATGAATAATTATAAATAAGAATAAAAAATTATAAATAAGTAAGAATAAAAAAAATTAAATACAAGCATCTTGTTAAAATTAGCACAAAGTATGAGTTCCTTCATTCAGCAAGGCTTCCCCTTAGAAAGCTTTCCCATGGATTTTGGGCAGAAATTTGTAAAATTTATTTCTCAAAGTACACACCACCAGCTGGAAATTCTCTTCTTCCCCATTTTAAAGCCTATCAAACTCGAAAGTGAAACAATTTTCAAAATAATCCCATTTCAGCTCCCTCCCTTCCAATGAATATAAATCAGGGCTTTAATGCAACCGCGAGCAATTCCCTTTTAAATCATCCCAGCTCCAGTGCATGATCCAACATCCCCACTCCAAGCAAACAAGCTCCACATTATTCCCCACTAACAGAAAACAACACAGAGATCCCGCTGCCTGGGGATTTGCTGGAGCAGCAGCAAACTGCCTGAGAATTTCAAGTAAGCACTTAAATACTGCCAAGGCCACCTCTCTTTACTCCAGGGCTGCAGGTTGGGCTGGGTGATCTTGGAGCTCCTTTCCACGCTGGATGTTCCATGAATCAAAGGCAGGGAGAGGGCAGGGATCTGTCACATCCATGGGGACACCTCGAGCCAGAATTCAGCTCCTCCCTGTCTCTGCCTCCCTGCACTTGAGGAAGGGAAGGATGCTCTCCATGCCAGCCATGAAAGGACCACCCCCAGCTCCTCCTGAGAAGTGCAGGTGATGCAGGATGCTCCACAAGTGATCAAAATATCAGCCTTGAGACTGCAAGCTCAACTCTTCTTTGGGAATTAAAGAAGGATCAGGGAAAGGCTCTTCCCCAGAGGGCACTGCCCAAGGAATGGGCACGAGGCTGCCAGAGCTCCAGGAGGGTTTGGACAACACTCCCAGGGATGCCCAGGGTGGGATTTTGGGGTGTCTGTGCCAGGAGCTGGACTGATGATCCCTGTGGGACCTTCCAGCTCAGGATATTCTATGATTTTATGATTCTTCATGATTTTAAATCAACATTTTGACATCCCTTAACAGAGACTCTGCACCAGCAAAGGGCACCCCAGGTGTCCTGGTTTGGGTTTGCCTTCCCCCCAGCACTGCTAAGATATCCACCAGATATTTTTCTTCCAGCCTAATGCAGCAGCAAAGATTTCAACTGCCAAAAACTACTTAAGACAACAAAAATAATGGGCCTTTTTCTTTTTGTCATTCACTGCTTCTTCCCCACACTGACAGTAATGTGGATAACTGGGGTACAGTGTCATTTAATGCACAAAAAAGTATTTGAAGCATCTTAAATGGACACCATTTCCTTCCAATATGAGTGAGAATTGCTTTTGTTTTCCTTACAAAACAAGTCCTGAAATTGTCAAATCATCCCCTTCTTCATTTCAGCACTATCAAAACTTCTTGCACAGGACTGAAAGTTGTACCAATTTATTTCAAGAAAGAAACAAAAACTACCCCCAGTCTTCTTCCAGACCCTCCCAAGCTCATGGGCACATTCCTAATTAAGCTAAATAAACGAGTAATTAATTAACATTACCTGGAAAAATTCTCCAAGCCACATTAGGAAAAATAAACTTTCCAACTCACGTGTAGGCCAAGGTAGCACTGAAATGCTTCTTGATGTAGGTCTCCAAGACAGGGTTGAAATGTTGAAATTTTCTGTCAGCAATCAGTCCAATGATAAATACCTGAAAAAAACCAGCATAATTAGTGTGTTAGTCTCCAAAAAGTCTTTAATTTTTGTCCATTCCCCTTTCTTCTCAGAGAAAAGACATTACTGACATTAAAATTTCTGTTCTTGTCCTAAATTCTGCTGTAAATCCATTAAAATGACTGGATGTGAGTGCTTCCTCATTTCCTGGGAGGATGACATGATAGAATCCAACTCCCTCTGGATCTGAATCTTTAAATATAACTTTTAAATTAAATAATAACTCTCAGCTCAGATCTCTTCCATTAATAAACTTGATTCTATCATTAACTCCCCATTATTAGGAACATTTCAGACCCTCCCCACTGCAGACTCACCAAAGCATCAAACACCAAAGTGTCAAAGGTCTCACTCTCTGAGTTCTCCATCATGATGTTAAAAAGGGCATCCAGAGTATCTTGAAGGAACTACAAAGAAACAACACAGCTCTCATCATGATTTCAAAGGAAAATTGAGATTCCACACAGGTTTCTACAGGTATTTTTGCTAAAGTAAAGGCATTTTAAAAGTTAGCAACAAAAAAAAAAGGAAAATCCAACACTTTTCTTTTCAGCAGATGATTTTTAGTTGATTATCTGTACACAAGTTATCAGTCCAACAGAAGAAATGAAGTCAGAAGTCACACTTGGCACACCTGGACAAGGACTTGACTCTGTGACAATGCTCCAACAACATCAATTTCCAAACTGCAGATTCACCACACGGTCACCAGGCCCATGCATTGCTGAAAACTTGGGAGTTTCAGAGCACAAACCACACAAGCAACTGAGTCTCATGCCAGGGAATGGGAGCTGAGCCATGGGAGGCGCTCAGAGCATCCCTGCTCAGGGCTGCACCACAGCCCCAAACCCCAGTGGGATCCCACATGCAGGGATGGGAACAGAGCCCCCCACTGCTGCCCCAGCCCCAAACCTGCCCAGCAAGGCCTGCACTCCCCCTGGGCACCCCCATCACTGCAGCACCAGAGGAAAAGCAGGTTAGTGCCAGGGGCTTCCAGTGAAGCACAAGGACAAAAGGTCCCTAATTGCAGGAGTCCTTCCCAGGGATCCATGCAGTGCCAGGGATACTCATCACTTCTGCTGGGATGGGCTTGTGCCTGAGCAGCTCCTTCCTCCAGCTGGCACAGACACCCAGGGGCTCCTCCAGGGCACAGCCAGGCTGCAGCACAGCTCAGTTGGGGTCGAGAAAGAAGGGGTTAAATGTGGATGGTTCCAGAACATCTGTCTCAAATCATCCCAGGATGGTTTGGGTTGGAAGGGACTTTAAATCCCATCCAGTGCCACCCCCTGGGACACCTTCCACTGTCCCAGGTGCTCCCAGCCCCAGTGTCCAGCCTGGCCTTGGGCACTGCCAGGGATCCAGGGGCAGCCCCAGCTGCTCTGGGCACCTGGGCCAGGGCTGCCCATCCTGCCAGGGAAATAACATTTTAAAAAAAGTTTTTGCCTTGTAGATGTGTGGTATTTGTAGGACGAGGTGAGAGATGAGTGAATCTGACTCCACGTTCTCAGAACGCTAATTCATTATTATCTGTACTTCTAGTAAAGAATGCTATATTAAATTATAATAAAGAAAGAGAAAGGATACATCAAAAGGCTTAACAAGAATGAATAGTAAAAACTTGTGACTGACTCAGAGAGTCTGACACAGCTGGCTGTGATTGGTCATTAAGTAAAAACAATTCACGTGAAACCAATCAAACATTCACCTGTTGGTAAACAATGTCCAGCCACATTCCAAAGCAGAAAAACAGGGAGAAGCCAATGAGATAATATTGTTTTTTCTCTGAGGCTTCTCATCTTCCCAGGAGAAGAAATCCTGGCAAAGGATTTTTCAGAAAATATGACAGTGACATAGATGAGGCAGAGGGAAGAACATCTCAAAAAGCACAAGGGAATTGATCCTGGGGTTCCAGCTACAAGAACATTCCACATCCTGTGAGAGGGATGGAAAGCCAGCCTGACTCCCACCTTCCTCCTTTATAAATGTTTCCTTTAAAAATGTTCACTGAGCCTCCTGGATCAAGCCTGATTCACCTGAGCTCCTAAACCTCCAGTCAAATGTCAGGAGTTCACCTCATGCACAGCTGAATGTCAAACTCCTTAAACCAACTGAGCACAGAGTCACAGCTCGTGCTGCTGAGGATGAAAACACAGAAAAGCCCAAATTCTTGCAGCTGATCTTAGCCCAGCCCTGGGGAAGAGCCAGCTCATAATTTGACCACAGGGGCAAAAGGAAAACATCACCTTCTCGCAGCCTTACTCATCCCATTAAAGAAGAAGCGCAAATAAAGCACATTAAAGGCTGGACTTGATGTTCTAAAGGTTGAACTCTGGGATCTCAGAGGTCTTTTCCAACCTAAATGGTTCTGTAATTCCAAATGACTCTGTGGCTGCTGCCAGCTGGTAGGGAGGGAAGTGCAAAGCACAGTTTGGAGCCTTGACAGGAGAAGTTTCTCTCCTGGTCTGAAGAGAAGTTGCACTCTTGGGTGCCACACACTGAGTCCCCTGGAAGCCAAAGGATGCTTGGGAGGCTGATCAAGCCTTGATTTCACATTCAGGCACCTCAGCCTGACTTTCATGAGCAGAGTTCAAGCCTGAAATCAGTTCACCAGGACTCGGTGTAGCAGCAGGAAGAGCACAGCAGAGATGCTGCTGCTGAGTGAAGGGGCAGGACATTTCTCAGGTGGCATGAATAATTCCTACACTATTAGTTTACATTCTCATACTGCACAGACTCTGCACAAATGGAGCCAGAGCCTCTGGGGAAGGGAGATAACATTTACAGCTTCCACACACTCTGGAACAGGCACAGAATGGGGAGCTGGGCTCATCTCCACTCAAATAAATGAACACCAGTAGGCCCAGGGCTTTTACTGGGAGTTTTAAAAACAGGCAATTCTTAACAGAAAATAGGAATGTTTTTTATCACATCAATACTTTTTCTAAAGATATCCAGGCTGCATTGTAGATAAAAACATGAAGGGCAAAGAGAGCTGGAGGAACAGAAAGGAACAGTTACAAACCAGGTCCTGCAATGGAGCAGCCCCCACAAAGATGGAACACTGCTGCAACGGATGGAAATGTAAGCACTGGCCCTCTAAAAAAGGATAAAAATGGTGGTGGAAGCAAGCTTAAACACTCCCTCTTCTGCCCCCTGCATGACTCCAGTTGTGCTCAGATCCCTGGGAGCAGGAGAAGGGAATCTCACTGGGTCCTGAGAGTGTGCCAGGTGCAGAACTCACTCCAGAACTGCTTTTACTCCAGCCCCATTGTGGTGCATCCTGAGGAAACCCTTGATCCCCACCCAGCAGGGACATGCCTCTGGGATGTCACGTCTGGAGAGGAGGGAGAACTCCAAGTGGCAGAGCCATGGCAGTGCCCAGCAGGAGCCACGGGCAACATCCTGCTCTCAAATCACCCAGGACACCACCACAGCAAGCAGAACCTTCCTAAAACACCAATCTGTGGGACCCCACCTTCCTCACCCTCCAAGGAGGACAAAATCAGCACTCCCAGGTGCTTGAAGTTACTTCCAGCTGAAGCTTCATTATGCTTCTGTTAAACAACTAAAAATCCCCTGAAGTAAGGAAACAACTCTCCAGGGTCACCTATCCCCAAGAACATCTTTTGGCACTCTTTCAGATTTGATTTATTATAATAACTTCAATAAAGTCCCAGCCTCCTCTTTTGCACAGCTAAACCTGTCTTTATGTAGCTCTCTGCAATCACTCAGTGGCCTTGGCAAATGTAAATAACTTGGCTCAGCTAAATGTTTCCAGAAGTATTTTTTAAAAGAAAACAACAGCAGCACACACTGGGATTGCATTCCACATCCATAGATCAAAAATACATTTAACATCACCATGTGAGACTTCCAAGATGGTCTAATCTTGCAAAGAAAAACACCTTTTCTTCATGGATCTGTATATAAAAATTCACCAAAGTGCTAGGAAAAAAAAAAAAACAACCTAATTTTCAGAAATGTGCATTTGATGTATGTTTTATCAGTTCTCAAACACCTGAAATGTTCCTGGAAGGCAGGGAGAGGAGCATCAGCACCCTGAAGTCTGAGGTTCCTGGTTGCAATTTAATGTGCAAATGAGTGCAGTGAGGCTGAGGGGGAAAGTGTGGGGAGCCAAAAAAAAAGGACACCTCAAAATCTGGGATTTTTACAGACATTAACTCATTACCTTGACCACTTCGCCACCATCAACCTTCATCAGCTGCTTCAAGTTCTGGTGCAACAGGCTCGTGTTGGATCTCCACTTCAGCAGTCCCAAGAGATCAACTAGGAATAGAAAAACCCAACAATTATCTCCTGCAGGCTCTT
>NW_005054369.1:2449136-2454903 GCF_000277835.1 Geospiza fortis | reverse complement strand
CTCTCCATCACCATATGCAGGACAAAGTTTTATTTCCTCACTTCAGCCCTTTTCCCTCTGGTATTTCTGGTACCCTCTGACGCTGCAGAAAGCTGGGACAATCCCTCTGCCCTGACAGAACTCTGAAAGGCTTGTCAGAAAAGCAGCCAGCTTTTGAAATATCAGCAGGAAAATCGGCCAAGGAAGCCTGGTCCCTGGGTTTTTCATTTGCTGTACACAACAGTTGCGTGTTTAGAAAAAAACGCCAAAATGAAATTAGTCAGCCACCAACACAGTTGAATCTACAGGGCAGTGACTCTCCCAGCATTAATGGCTCCAGCTTCTCTGCTCTCCCTGCATCAACTGGAAAGAAAATAAAGCACAAAATGAAGCACAAAGAGTTGCAAACTAACTGAGAGTGGGGGAAAGCTGGCTGATGAATATCTGCCAGTGCCCACGCTGCTGGGCTGCTCTCTGAGGGCACAGCCCAGATCATGCCAATGGTGCCATCCCCAAATCCTGCACCTGCCTGAAGCTGGTGTCACTTCAGCATGCCCTGATCAAGAAGGGAATGCAGGAGGCCATCTCTCTCCATCTGTCATTGCAAAGCTTCCTTCAGGGAAATCTCCTGGGGAGGAGCTCCCACTGGGGTTTCCCTGCAGAGCAGCAGCTCCCTGGCAAATACCAACCCTGGAACCCACAGAGCCCAAACCCCAGCCCTGCAACCCACAGAGCCCAAACCCAGCACTGCCCACGAACCCCAAAGCCCATACTCCTCCCTCCTTTGCCAAAGCAGCCTCAGGGGAAGGCTCTTCCCCATGTAAAGTCAGTTTTCAGCACAAAACAGAAGTCCCAGGAACTCCTGCTCAGGAGAAGCCTTCAACAACAAACTGAACATGATGATCTAAAAGTCTTCTCCAACTTCAATGATTTTATGGCTAATTTAGAGACTGACTACCTTCAGTGATTTTAGGGCTAATTTAGAGACTCACTACCTTCAGTTTAGCCCCTGGCCCACCTCCCCATGTAATTCATACTGCGTGAATTCTGCCCAAAATCACTCAAAGCAGGCACTTCCTCCCAACAAGTACCCCCTCACCTCTTTGCTATTCAGGCTTTCAAAGCAACCAACACAACATTTAGCAAGGCATGAATCTGCAGTTTATTGTGGAAATTATCTGCAGAGACTGAAAGCAGCTGCTATGCTTTTCTCAAAAACCTTTCATTTTAAGTAATAAATGAAATTACTTCTAGTGGAAAGCACTACAGTACTCCTTGGAAAGAGTCCCCTCTGAGCAGCACTCAAACCAAGCCTTCTCATCATCTCTTTGTGAGGAGAAATCAAGAGAGTTTTACTACATTAAAGCTTTAAAAGACTTGAATCCAAGTCCTCCATTCCTTTTAATACATCCTACAAGAAGTCTATAGCCTGAACCCAAAGTCTTAGAAACTCAGTATTAACAAAAAAAAAAAAAAAATTGCTTCTGGAAGCAAAGCAAAGATGCCTCCATGAGTTATCCAAAGTGTTTCATGGATGTATTTATATCAGCTTTCCACCCCTGAATTTGGCTGCAGTCTGACTTCTAACAAGGCATCAGCCTGACAGAAGAAATGATGTGAACAAAAGCCAGCCCACAGACGAGCTCTGAACAGCATCATGGATTGCCCCAAGAAAACAAACCCACGTGGACTGCAGCGTGATGGCAGAGCAAATGCTAAATGAATATACATTTGTGAGCACAAAATGTCAGTGCAGGCCAGCTGAAAGGGAAAAATAACTCACAGGCTATGGACAAATGGGCACTGGCTGGTAATGCAAGCATTAATTAACCCCAGCAAAGCAGCAGGCAGGCACTAATCCCACTCTCTGCACGGGGTTGTGTGGAAAATAATGCAGAAAAAGCATGTAAAACAGGATTTCAGCCTACAGGAAACAGGAATGATGGAGTAAGCCTAGGTCAAGTGAAATTTGAGGTTAGAAAACATCAGAGGAGAGAGAGAGAATGAGGGTGCCCAGAGCAGCTGTGGCTGCCCCTGGATCCCTGGAGTGCCCAAGGCCAGGCTGGAGCCATGTGCATCAGTGGAAGGTGTCCCTGCCATGGCAGGGGTGGCACTGGATGATCATTAAGGTCACTTCCAACCCAAACCAGTCTGGGATTCTGTGATTTCCCACTGCAAAAGGTTTAATCAAACACCCAGACTGCAAAGTCCCCAGCAGCAACTTGGCTTTATTAATGTGAATTATTATTCTGTGGATTGCACATGAAGATTGTTCTTTTGCAGGGTGTTTAACAAGTGGAAGGAACCACCCCAAGTTCCTGCTTTCCTTAACCTGGATCTATGCAAAAGCTTCCCCTACAGAAACACCTAAACTTTTCTCAAAGCCCAGCCACTGAATTCAGTTAGAGAATATTCCCCCTCTAACTAAATTCCCATCTATTCTTTGAAATTCTCTGCCTTCTTGACTGAAACATTTCATTTTCCAGTCTGTGTGATTTTTTATTTTAATTCTGTGCTTACATCTTCACTTTTATGCCACTATAGCACTTCAATTTGTCCTATGTGTGTGTTGGGATTTTTTTAATTATCAACTGTGCTAAGTCAAATTCCTCCCAAGTGCTCTCCAGAATCCTGGTCTCCCTGATTCCTCCAAGTCGTGACTCCAGTGAAGGAACAGCCACTATTATCCAAAGAATTGAGTCCTTCAGGCAGAAGAGACAATAGAAATTCTTGGAATAAGCTTTTGAGACGCCCTGGATGCTTCCAACAGCAAATCCATAGGGACAGCACAGCCAGCTCTGCCTCTTGATAACTAAATATTTTCCCAGCAAGCCATTAATGCAATTCCAGTTCTGTTCCCATCACCCTGATAATAAAAGGACACCCTGGAAGTCTGGGAAGAGGCTCCAGGAGCATTTCCTTCCACAGGCACTGAGGGTTTCTGCTCCTCCTCATTGTCTTATGTCGTCTTCTTCCTCAAAATTAATTGCAAAATCCAGGAAAAGGCCAGGGAATGTCCTGCTTTAATAAATTCTGCTCAAACCACTAAAAACTGGTCAAGTGTTAACCTGAGTAGATACCTCACACCATCACTCTCTCTCCAAGTCTCAGCAGTGACCAAGTTTGTTATTTTGAAGACTTTTCCAAGCTATGGACATTGATTACTGATGGAAAAGCAATATTAAAAACTCACAGCTCCTAGAGAACTGAAGGCAAGGGAGCGTTCAAAGTGCTCAGACACAAAAAAATCTCTGCACCATCAAACACCACAGAAAAAGCCAGATGACTTATTCACATACTTTCAGAATTACTAAAAATAAGTTTTAAAGCCGGTGCTAAGACAGTTATGGAGGGTAAAGAAAGATCTATTACAGGTAACCAAAAGGAGAAAAATATCCTTTTGCCCAACGTTTTTGTAAGTGAGGATAATACCGGATTTTAATTTACTTGTTAAGAAAGTTAAAGGAAGAATATTAACCAACCATTTTACAAAGCTTAAAATCAGCTTCAGAAATCACCATCTGAAAATCACTGCCAACTTTTAGATGAAAACTGATACTTGAGGGAGGAATTTAATGATGATTGTTTTGTTTTGTTTCTTTCCTGCTCAATGAGACATGGTGATCTTGCTTAATAATGTCACAGTACTTTGAAGAGAGAGAAAAGACTTTGGCAACTCCGAGGAAAAGTTTCCCAGACAGCATAATTAACAGCAGCATTAAATAAAGATCAGGCCTTCAAAGCAAACAATATGTAAATCAAGCACCAAACAATGCTCAGGCTTAATTTTAATAGCAGTTCTGTGAAAGCCACATCAATATATTGATCACTGGGAAATACTTTTAACTACTAACGAGCACTAGGGAAGGCGGAAGGGAAAAACAGCAGCAATTTTCCAACAAAAAGCAGTTTCATTCCAGATGTTGGATCCTGCTCTCCAAGCCCCAGCCCGTTTCATTCCAGATGTTGGATCCTGCTCTCCAAGCCCCAGTTTCATTCCAGATGTTGGATCCTGCTCTCCCAAGCCCCAGCCCCAGTTTCATTCCAGATGTTGGATCCTGCTCTCCAAGCCCCAGCCCAATTCCAGATGTTGGATCCTGCTCTCCAAGCCCCAGCCCCAGTTTCATTCCAGATGTTGGATCCTGCTCTCCAAGCCCCAGCCCAATTCCAGATGTTGGATTCTGCTCTCCAAGCCCCAGCCCCACTGTGCTGCTGCTGAAGATTTTTTTTTTTGAAGTATCCATGCTATGTCCCTCATATCTTCCCCTCCAAGTTGTGTCTTCCTCCTTGACTTTTCCCCCTGCTTTTGCAACATCTGTGACCTTAGTTTTGGCCTGGTTTTGGTCCTTTGCACTGCAGCTCATTTCCTCATTTTCTGTGCGCCCATCTTTGCTGGGAAATCCTCCCAGCACATCCCAGTGTTTTAGCTGAACACCCTGCCAGGCTCCAAGGCTGCCAGACTGCAGTGGATCTGATGCGCTCTGCATGTGAAACACCCGGCATGAGCTGGGAGAGCCACGGGAAAGCAGCACACAGTGAGCAGGGACATCCCCCCGGGCAGAGGGGACTCTGCATGTGGCAGTGTCCCTACCCAGCTCCCACAGCCCTTCCTGAGTCACAGCAGCTCCCTGCCATGACTCAGTCCCCATGGAATGACCCTCCCACACTCCCCACTCGCTGCTGGAGCAGCCAGGAGAACAAGGGATGGCTCCATGGCAACCGGCACGGAGTCACACACAGGGCACGGGCTGCAAATGGCAAAGGTTTCCTTTGGTGGCTGCCACCAGCCTCCCACGGCCTTGGGATGCACTCAGCCAGCTGACAAACAGGACAAATGAGGGACTGCAAGGTTGGAAAGGAACACACAGAGCCAAGGCCACTCCTGGGAAGGTGTGGGAACGTGAGGGTGACCTCCATCCTCCCCAACACCCCTTCTGCACACAGGAGAGAACACCAGAGCTGTCCCCAGCCCTGAGATACGGATATTGCACCTTGGAATAACAAACCAGCATGTTTGGAGCAGAGCTCTGGTATTACCTGCTCTTGAGAGCAAACTCATCCCCTCCCTCAGTGCTATTTTTCAGAGAAAAGTGAAATGCCACAGAGCCTGTTTCAGTGCATTTCAGCGGAAGGGCCTCAACTACATGGGAAACAATATCCCTGGTTCCACTTCACCTGGATTGTTCTGGCTTTTTCAGGGACATCAACTGCTCTGGAGCAAAACAGAGAAAAGCTTGGGATGGTTCACACACTCACCCACACAACCCAACCCAGCAAACAGCCACGTGGAACGGGGATGGAGAAGGCAGCAGAGCCAGCACACAGCTGTGTGTTGCTGTGAGGAGCAGCAGCTCCGGCAGCTCTGGGCACTCACCGTTCTGGGTAAGCTTTGTTGAACACACCAGGGTGGAAATCTGGAAGGAGTCCTTGCTGATGGTGCAGCTCCCAAGGTTCTGCATGCTCTTGCCTGTGGCTGAGTGTCCCTTCTCCTCCAGCTCAATCTTTGTGGATGGCAGACTCAGATAGGTCGAGGCATCCTCCAGCTTCTTGGCCTCTGCCTACAGGGATGTTTGAAACACAGCAGGGGGAAATGTGCTGTCAAAACCTTGGTAACAAGAAAATTTTAACCTTTTTACTGGATTTTCTAAGGTTTGGAGCTATCAAATGCATCTTTAACAACACTAATCTAGCACTAACCTGGCTACATTAAAGCCAAAATGGCTTAATTAAAAGGCTACAGAATTCATTTTTCCCAACACACAAAAAACTCAACAACAAATCCTGCTGA
>NW_005054369.1:2411853-2448752 GCF_000277835.1 Geospiza fortis | reverse complement strand
CATACTAAAGGTTTAACACTCAATCTCTCATATAAACCAACTGCTCAGGACTTGCTGCTTAGTTTGATTTAACAGCAGAGTTCAAAACACATTTTCCAATGTAATTCTGGAACAGAATTCCCCAGAAGTCAGTCAGTGGAGCTTCCCTGCTGGGAAGTCAAAATTCTACCTTGTAAACTATAAGGTCGTGCTCTCCATCCCTCAGAGTTGTCCCATCATATCTCATGAGCTTCACAAATGCCAGAGCAAATATTTTCTCAGATTTGTCTTTAGCTGTTACCAAAAAAAAAAAAAAAAAGAAAGAAGAAAAAAATCACTACATAATTATTTCTACAGTCAGGACACCTAAATCTCACAAACATGGACAACCTGTCAGTGAGGGACCACAGCAAAAATTCTCATGTAAATTAAGTGTATAAAAAACTGGGGAAGTCTTCTAAAAGCAAGACAGAACCAAAAAAAAAAAAAGCCAAATGAATACATCAACAATAACCAGATGCTTCTTATTTCCATATTCTGTCTGTTCTTTTTGGAAAGCTTTATAAAGGCAAATTTTAAAAACAAAACAGAAATGTGATGCATTGAGAAAGCCCAGGTTTTTAGAAGAATGGCAGCGTTTGGGAGCTGGAATAAAGATTAAACACCAGCACTGAGGATCTCATCAGAGCACAGAGCCCTGAGGACAGACATTTGCAAGGGGAACATTAGAAGCAAAACAAAAACTGGATCCATAAATGCAGATGAAGTGCCTCAGTATTTTGAAAGCTGACCCATTCTGCAGCCAACAGGAACTAATAAAAATGCATTCAGCTTCTTCTTGGTCAAATCTGTTGGCAAAAGTTTAAAACAACAAAGCAAGAGATGAAGGGGAGATCACAAAGGAAGCAGAGAAGTAAAGCCAGAAGGAAAGTGTCATCACCTTGAGGCAGCCCAAGGAGCCTGGGAGAAAGCCCTGGAAGGGGCTCTTGTTAATATTTAGGAGAGACCTCTTTGAAATATTTAGGCTGTGGCCAACCTAAATATTTGAGTCATTCTAATAACATCTCTGACTCTGATAATTTTTAGCACACAATCAGAATTCTGATAATAATGACACTGAATTTTGGAACATTGTTTTCCTTAAAAAGTATCATTGTCTAGATTATTTTATTAATTTTCTTAATCCCAAAGTCTTCAATTACTGATGTTAAGCCAACAGTAGACTTTGTCATTCCCATTTGTTGAAGATCTTTATTACTCCCTATCTCCAAGATACAGAATACCACAACCCTCTGAGTTATTAATGAAAAGCTTTACTCCATTAGTAACCTAGTAAAAAATTCCATTTATTCCCTCAGGGGAAAAAAACTGGGCAGGGAAGGAAAAACTCAATCAGGATAGGTAAGAGTGAGGAAGATGTAACAGGAAAAAGGCGCTGAGATATGATAAAGTGTCACAAATTTAATCCTGCACAAAAAGCAAAGGCAATGATCAGCTCTGGACTCGGAATATGGGAATGGCATCCCTGCTCCAGGAATTCCCAAGGATGGTGCCTTGTGAAGGTTGACCTAGAGCAGAGGCTGGACAGAGTCACAGAATAGAGCAGGGATTTATTCCAAGGATCTCCTCCATGGATCCACCTTGGGCAGCACAAGAGCCCAGCCAGGGCTGCACCCAAGATGAACCAAAATGGCCCCAAAATGCACGGCCGGGCACGGGGTCTGTCACTGGGATCAGTTCTGCTCCATTTGCACCTTGCAGTTCATTGTCCCATTCCAGCTTTAGCCCCTGCAGTCCCACCCTGCTTGTTTTTCTCTCTCCAGCCCACGGTGTTTGTGCTCTTGGGCTGAGATTTGGATCATTTGTCCTTGGTGCCCAGCTGGAGCAGGAATTGTTTTGTCTCCCTGCTCTGTGCACAGAGCTCACCATCCCCTGATGTGAAGCTCAGATCCACACACTAAAGCAGCACAGAATGGGAAAATAGAAAAGCTGAACCTGAGCCATGAAGGAGAGGCTGAGTTACTCACAGTCCTGGGAGGATCTGTGGCGGAAGGTGAACCTCAGGTGGCTGCGGTTCACGTCCTCGATGGGGATGGCAACCTGGCAGTGGCAGAGGAGAAGGAAATGGTCAGGGCAGCACCTTCAGCCTCCCCCAACCCCATCCAGACATCTTCCAAATGATCAGTGAGTGACAATCCCAGCAGCACATCCATCCTTTCTGTCTACAGGCACGACAAGGCACCTTTGGAGTGAAAATTCTGGAGTGCGGAGCAGCTGCAAGGCCCTTGTGAGCACACAGCCCCTGCTCCCACTGCTGCAGAGATGAATGGATTCCAGAAAGCCACCATCAACCTCCAAACGTGGCAGTGGAAATGTTATTACCCCAGCAAAATGAGAAGGCTTAAAGCACAACCCAAACAGTGATGAGTCCAACACAAGGGGAGGAGAAGGAAATGATCAGGGCAGCACCTTCAGCCTCCCCCAACCCCATCCAGATATCATCCAAATGATCAGTGAGTGACAATCCCAGCAGCACATCCATCCTGTGCCATTCCAACAGCCCTTTTCACTCTACAGACACAATAAGGCACCTTTGGAGTGAAAATTCTGGTGTGGGGAGCAGCTGCAAGGCCCTTGTGAGCACACAGCCCCTGCTCACAGACAGACTGAAAGGATTCCAGGTTTGCAATCTCCAAAAGTGGCGGTGGAAAGGTTATTACTCCAGCAAAATGAACAGGCTTAAAGCACAACCAGCTCCCCACTGATGAGTCCAACACTATGGCAAATGTGTTTTAGCCTTAATATCCTGCTCTCCTCTAGGACAGCTTCATGGAAAGAGAGCAAACCATTCCTGAAGAGCTGCTGCAGTGTCCCCACACCAGTCATCCTGAACAATGGCCGAAATAAAATTCAATATGCAATAAAAGTCAAAGCCTTTCTTAGCTGAGCTATTCACAGGCACTGCATTTTCCCACTTTTCTTTCCCACTGGAAGCTGTATTAATGGCACATTAACACCCAGAGAAGTTATTTTAACAGTTTAAATACCTTCACAGTCTCAAACCAGCGAGGCTGCTTTACTTGGTAATAGATCACTGACTTGTATTCTGAGATGGCTTCATCACCAGCACCAGGAAAAATAACACTCTGCAAAAACAAACAGAAAGGGAAACATTTATGTCATTTAAACTCCACTTTTGCAGTCAAATAAACAAAAAATAAATCAGTGAAGTAGGTCAGAATAAGAGAGAATGCTCCTCATGAAACTGGTACCAAAATGCATGCATGGATAAGGCAAGATGTATTTAATGATGACAAAAGTTTGGTTGAAAATAAAACCTGGGACCTTAAGCTGACAAATACAGCTGTTGAAAAGGCTTAACATGATATGTATCAAAATCAAAAAGCCCCCAGACATTAAATACTTTAATACCTCTAATCTCTTGCCATCTTCATCATAAACAGACACTGTGACTTCCACATTCTTTGCTGTGGTTTTACTGCCTTTGTCAAAATCTCCCTGCACCAAGGTGACATAGATGTCATTTCTAACATCTCCTACAAGGGAAAGCAAAGCACAAAATAACCCACAATTCTCACAAGAAACCCAAGCACTTGGGAAACCAAGGACACACAGAAACAATGGCAGAACATTTCAAACACCGCATTTTCATTTATTTTATTTTTATACAACTTCTTTCAGTATTCGCTTGAAAGAAAAAATTTCAACACATTTATCCCATACAAAGGTATTTTGCAATTTAAAATATTTTAACAGCCTACAGGAGGTCTCTAATTTGTTACAGCAGGAAGAGGTTTGATGGTTTTGCTGGCCTGGGGGATGTATTTAGATTTATGGCTCAAAATGCTCCTCAGCTCCACCCCAGTTCAAGTGAAACTTTGACAATGAACTGGGGAAACAAGGGATTTCCAATAATTTTATGAGCCAGCACAGGATGCAAACAAGGTGCTGGGGCACTCCCACTTGTAGAGGAGACTGTAAAACATCTGACAGACATCTGCCAGCAGCCACAGGGAGACCTGGAACTGGGGTGGGCTCTGGAAACATCTCATGGATCCCCCAGAGTCATCAATCTGCAAAGGACACTGCAGGTTCTGCCCTCGCTCATGGCAGTTTTCATTTTGAGAAGCACCACGTTTTTCAGTTGGTTTTCACGGCTTTTGGTTTTCTGTAAACACCTGAACATGCACAGAATACATGTATTTTTACAAAACGATGTGGCTCTCTTTCAAATGCATTATCCAGATCTGGTACAAACCCTAAGAGAGCTGCTATCTCTAAATCAAGCCTGTGCCTCAAAAATCTGCTTTGGATTCAGCACAGGAGAGAAGTTTTACATATGCCCTTGCTATGGGGATAATACAAAGTGTGTACTTTGTGTACATTCTTTTTAACTGGGAAAAAAAGGGAGAATTTCCACTCTCACTGGGGTTTCCTGTCTTCTTGATGGGGGTGGGAGCTTTATTTATTGATGCACGTATTACCAAAGTATTTCACATTCATTTTTCATTATTTTTAACTTTTGATGATTTCTTTTTTTTTAATGCATACCATACCTCAAATTCATCTTTAATTATTTTTTCCTCCAAAACCTCCCATACATACAGACATTTAAAGCAGGTTAAAATATAACAAAGCAGCATTAATTAAGTGCCTTACCAGGCATGATAATCTCAGGAAAGCCCATTTTCCGAGCCACTGCTGTTGACCTGTCCACTAAGTGTGGAAACTCTTTCCTAATCTGATGGATATCTCCTGGAAGAAGTTTCAAAGTCACCCACAGACCTGTTGTGTAAAAAAACCACAATTATGAAACTGCTGGGATTTATTCCTACCTACTAAAGATTTCTTTCTACAACCTGAAAAAATGTAAAAACGTTAAAATAGTTAGGTACATTAGGATAACTGATCTTCCTTTACTAAAAAAAACCAGAAAATATTTTCAAATACTCAACAGATCTCATCACTTCACACAAAAATATGAGTACAGCACACAGAATTATTTCTGAATATGTTCCATGTTCTTTGTAATGAGATGTTTATCTTCCATGGGGAAAAAAGAGAAGGAGCAAGGATGATTTGCATGGAGAGACCCAAGGACTCCAAGCAAGCAACAGCAGCAGATCCACGCCCCAAACTGATTGATCACCACCCCATAAAGCTGCTTTTACTGCTCTGAGCACACAAATCTACAGCATCAGCTTCACACAGCTGATATTTTTCTGCTCAGTAGCAGAAGCTACTAAAAAGCTGCTGCTTGCCAACTAACATCAGGCACATTTGTTACAGGAAAAAGAAAGATGCCAAAGTGGAAAAAAACCCATAAAAATAAAAGAGAAACCCAACCCAAAGAAGCCTCCACTTGGTGAAGTGGCTGGCAATCAAGTTTAAGCACAAAATAATCACAGCAGCAATTTTCAGAAGAAAATCCTAAAATTAAAAGCTATGAAAAACACCCCAAAAATATTCATCCACAAAATAAATTGTGGGTTACCCTGTTAGAGAATTAACTGTACATTCATTTTTGTGTACACTTGGCAGCTTGTCTTTTCCATGGTATCTCTGTAAGAGTTTCTGGGCTGATTTGCTGCCAGGGATGGTTCTGACAGCTGCTACTTCACTGAGCTGCAACTGTACCTGCACTGACTGGCTAAGGAATAACTCCTGATCCTTTTTCTGTTTGCTTGGGCACTCTTTTTTAGGGAAATGAATCAAAGACACTGAAATGTTTCCTCCTGTGGGATACACACTGGCCACAGGTGAAAACAAGGAGGAGAAGCAGATAAAACTTTCCCTCATTAGCTAAAGGAGAATCTAAAAATAAGGTTTATGTAAAATTTTGTTCGCTATTGATTAGTGCAAAAATCAGAGGAAACTGTGTAGTTTTCCTGAGGTTTGGCGAGATACGGAGCAATACAGTGTGTTTGGTGGAAACTCTGTATGAATCAGCATAACTCCACATTAATCCAGAATTCCCAGAAAATATTGAAACCAGCATTGGAATAACTGGGCACAGACACCTCATGATCATGGGATCACACACAAAAATAAATCAACCCAGAGCAGTGGCCTGGAGAAGGTACCAGGGAAGGTTTCAGGGGGTTTGCCTGGCCCTGGCTCCTTCCTCACCTCCTGTGAGCTCAGGTCTCCAGGGGAAGGAGCAAAAATGCCCCAAGTGCAGCTGCAGAGAACAAAAATATGGGACAGGAAGAGAAGGGAGGGAATATCCCTTCCTTCAGCATGGAGAGGTAAAACTCCACAGCTCAAGGGCACAAGAGGTGAGTCCTTGAGTCATCACCTCCAGCAGAGGATCTGTCACGGGACAGGTGGGGTTAGAAGGGACCTCTGGAGATCATCCAGTCCTGCCAAGGGGAGCAGGTGACACAGGAACGAGTTCAGGTGGGCTGGGCATGTCTGCACAAAGGGAAACTCCACACCTGCCTGGGCAGCTGCTCCAGAGCTCTGCCACCCTCCATGGGAAGTTCTTCCTCATGGTGAGGTGGAACTTGTGTTTTAGTTTATGGCCACTGCTCTTCATCCTGTCAACTGAAAAGAGCCTGGCCCCATCCCCTGACACCCTCTGCATGTATTTATAAGGAATACTGAGATTCCCTCTCAGTCTCCTCTACCCAGAGTAACCAGGCCCAGCTCCCTCAGTCTCTGCTCATCAGAGATGTTCAGACCCTTGATCATCTTGGTCCCTCTCCAGCAGAAATATAAACACATCCAAGAGCTGAACAATGCTACAACATGCAGAGTCCACACTGGGCAGGGGAAAAATTATGGGGAAGGGGGAAGAGCAGGCTGAGCCCTGAGGAATGGGGAAAGGAGGAACAAACCCATACAAACAATTTTTTGATCCCAAAATCAAAACCACCATGAGACGAAGCAAATCAAGGTGCACAGAAAGAGCAGTACCTACCCTGACCCTTGTGGTTGACTTCTTTAGCAGCAATCACTTTGTTTATAACAGTCTGCAGGAAATCATTCTCCCCTGCCACCCTGGGTGAAAAACGGGATGATATGTTCAGCTGCTTGTGTCGAATGGCGTCATCCAACGCTAGCCTGGAGGATGCACATGACGACCAACACCAGGAGACAAAGGGGCACAGAAAACCAGAAGTCACAGTGACAAGGGAACACAAAAGATCGTATCACAGTTGTGACAAAGAGTATTTATTAGTCAACGCAGGACAGAGGACAGGAAAGGTAACAAGAAAGACAGAGGGAGATCATTAATCAGAAGAACGCTGATCTACCACAGAGAGTCCAGCACACCTGTGAGGGCTCTGCTCCCTCAGGGACAGGGACAGTCCTCAGGGAGCAGGGGGAGCTCTCCCACATGGGAGTCCCCAGTTACTCAGTGAAAACCCACAGAGGCAGTTCTCTTTTCTATAAATATTGAAATATAGATATATTCATAGCAGACTGGCCCTGCAACACCTCCAGGGTCACCTCTGCCATTGCACAGGTGGAGTGCCTGAAGGAAAAGCTCCCATCAATCTCACAGGGAAAAGGAGGAGAAGAGCAGACAACCCAACTCAGTGAACAAATGAGAAGATGGGGACAATAAATAAACAGCAGCATTAGGTGGCACTGAAGTAAATCTTGCCAAGTGCTTTTGACAGCCATTGTGCTGGTGGCCAGTGAATGAATACAAACAAAGATATGAAAACAGAATTCATGTGGTACAACAGAAACAAAGCATGGGATGAGGAGAAAAATGTGCCTCATATACACAGCCCATATCTATGTTGGAAATAACACCACCAGTGTTCACCCTGCGTTGGTTTCCACCTTATTCATGTCCTTTGGGATAGACTTTTTCAGGAGAATGCTCTCATTTATTACAGGGGAAAAAGAAAAATCACATTGTGCATATTTTTGAAGCTCTGTGTATATGGAACAGGAAAAATGATTCAGTGCTAATGGAGCAGAAAACTGGATGTTCCATTAGCACCCCCTCTGAAAGGTTCATTTTCATTGCATACTTCCACACTGGCTAAAAAAATAACTTTGCTGTTGTTTACCACACAATAAACATATCTTTCTTTTCCCCAAACCCCATTTTCCTTGAAAAATGGAATTGTACTTTGATTTTGTCATTAACCTGTCAGGACCTGCACACTTTGCAGTCCTCTCACCAGCGCTACACCTTCAAACCACAACGGCTTCCTGAACCGTGCCTATTTCTCAAAACAAAGTTAATTTATGATTTTATTATGTCAAGCTTTTTTAAAAAATAATATTAAAAGCCCATCTGAATATCCATTAGTGTATTAATCAAGGAATTTAGCTTCCACAACTATGTTTTGCCTTTTGGAACAGATGGGAGTCCAGCACATTTCACAATGGGAAAACTAAGCATCCATGTAAATTTAGTATTTAATTATTTATTTATTTACTTCATGTAAATTTGCCTTATCCCTTCTACCTTTCCTCACTTCATGGAAGTAAAATCTTAGGATTTATAGATGGAACATGATCTCTATTGATCTCAGGCAGAGCTAAACCAGCAGTGAACTTACTTTAAGCATTTCACCTCTTACACATTCTCCCCCTGACATCTTGAAACAAAGAGAAAACAAGGCTGCAAATTTGGGAATGCTTTAAACTCCAAAAACCCTAAAGTTTCTGGGGATATTGCTGTTGCAGCTAATGGCAAATTATCAGGGAAGATATATTAACAATATTACTGAAGAGAAAATATCCCATGGAAATAAATTAGCTTAAAATATTAGCTTTTTGTAAAAATCAAAGTTTAAATCTTGGTTTTTTTCCTGCTTGTTCTTGCACCTGCTCCCTACTTACGGCTGGAAGGGGATGAAGTGCTGCTTGTCCTCATCATCAACCTTCCCGTTAATGATGTCAGTAACATCCATCACTGCAAAGACAAACCAAGGGCACTGAATGAACTCAGCGACGTGGGAAGAGGGAACCCCCGGGGAACTGAAGCCACAGTGACTCAGAAGAGGGGTGGAATTATCAACTGTGGAATTTCAGAGTTGTCTATGGAATAACACGGAGCAAATGAGCTTTAGAAACTCAGCCACACAAACCCTGGTGGGGGCAGGATACAGCAACCAGTCTGATGGGATTTGAACAACTCTGAGTTCAGACAGCCCCACAGCAGTTCCACTACCCAATTTCCATGGAAGGACTGAAAAGGAGATGGAGAGAGCACCCCAGAGGTACCTGCCACCCCGAAGGGTCTGCGCAGCCCCGACGTGAGCTTCCTGGTGTTGTTGTCCCGCAGCTCCATCCTGCCCACACGCACGATCTGACACACAAAACTGATCTTCTCCCTCTTCAGGTCCTTGCTGCCCAGGTCCTACAAACAGGAGTGACATCAGGCTGCTTTCCAGTAGCTGAATTTCAAGTTCCATTTCAGTAGGCAGAGAATTTGCTGCTCAGAATTTGCCTTTGCTGCGCAAGCCTCTAACAAAATGTCCTCTCAGAGCAGAGCAGCTTTTGTAACAGTACTTCAACATCTTACTGGAGTTCTGTGCAAATTAATTCCTTAGGAGGTCAAACTATTTCTAGCAATTCAAAAGTTTAAAAATTCACTTTGGTTTTTCCCAGGTGTTGAGAACATTCAGCAGCCACTCAGGAGCAATGTCTCATGCAAGCCTCCAGCGAGCACAGAATCGTGGAATGGTTTGGGTTGGAAGGGATCTTCAAAATCATCTTGTTCCCACCCCAGCAATGAGCAAGGACACTTCCACTATCCCAGGGTGCCCCAACCTGGCCTTGGGCACTGCCAGGGATCCAGAGGCAGCCACAGCTTCTCTGGGGACCCTCCTCCCGCTCTTTCCCCCCTCCCAGGCAGCAATTCCTTCCCAATATCCCACCTAACCCTGCCTTCTGGTAGTAGCAGCCATTCCCCCTTGCCCTCCAGGCCCTCCCCAGCTCTGCTTCCCCCTGCAGGGGTGCCCCAGGCTGGTGCCACCCAGCTCAGCCCCAGCCCTGGGCAGGGCACACTCACGGTGAACACGGCCCGCAGGTTGTGCAGTCTGTCAATGTCCTTGGGGAGGCCACAGCTCGACCACCTCACCAGGTAGTTCTCACTGAAAAGAACAACATTTTGAAGACTTTTTGTTTAAATCATAGAGCAACAGAAGCACAGGATGCTTTGGGCTGGAAGGGATCATGAAGAACATCTCATTCCCACCCCAGCCATGGCAGGGACACTTTCCACTGTCCCAGGCTGCTCCAACCCCCTGAACCTGGCCTTGGGCACTGCCAGGGATTGGGAGTCCACAACCTCTCTGGGAAACCCTCCCAGGAAAGGATTTCTTCTTAATATCCCATCTAAATCCACCCTCCTTCAGCTTAAAGCCATTCCCCCATACCCTATCACGGAATGCCCTTTAACTTAAGCAGACAAAATCACCTTCAGAATTCACAGGAGACTTTTCAACCCAATTTCCTTATCCTAAGGAAACAAATATTGAGCAAGGAGCTGGCATTTCCCTTAGTGCACACAATTTTTATAAAGAAAGCACCTCCCCAGCAACCAAGTGTGGGAATTCTGCAGCTCAGCAAGGGCACAGCCCTTGCAGGTGTGTTCACCTCTGGATTTCCACAAGCACAGCACAACCCTGAAATGGACCCCAAGTGAAGGGACCTGCCTCTGCCTTTCACAGAAAATTGACTTTGCTAAGCCCCAGAAGTCCCTCAGTACCACCCCTGAGTGAGCACAGATAAAAATGGCCCTGACCTGATGAATTTGGATTCCAGGGGGTCATACAGAGACATCAGGACTTCAGCATCTTCTCCTATTTTACACACGACGTTTTTTAAATTTACAAATAAAGCAAAGGAAGGAGTGGCAGCAAACTTGGCTTGTCTGTTGATATCAATATTCTGCTTCTGAGACTGCAATTGAAGAACAAAATAAAGTTCAACTTAGCCCAACAGACATCCAACTGTTATAAAACTTTCCTAAAACCTTCCGGAAAGAAGAGGTGGTTTCCATTGAGTGTCTGCTCCTGTGATCTTTTTTCTGTCAAGTCTTATGACAGACAGATTTTCTGGATTGTCTTGAAGTGCTGCACCATAAGGAAAAAGTTAAAATAAAAAAAGAAGATAAAAAGGAAGAAAAGATGCCTTCACTTATTAAGGAGAGAGAAACAAATGGAGAAGAAACAGAGCCTCAAACATACCTGAAAAAAATCCAGCAACACACAATAAAAAGAAACAGAAAAGTTCTTCCTTTTAAAAATAAGGATTTTGAACTGCAAAGGTGCTGACAATTCAAGACTGAGAAGGGCTTTAAATTTGCCCCTTTTATTTCAACAACAAGTTTTTAGGATTGGCATAAAGAAACCACACAAGAACGAGGATTTTAGTCTTTGTGATTCTCAAACAGAAACTCTGATGACAACCTAACTTACAAACCTCTCACATGCACATCTGATATTAACCTACAAATTCAGCTGATTTATTCATACAGGTCTGAACCATAGATTCTACTAAAGCCTTTAAAGGACGAAAAAAAAAAACCCAGCCTAAGACAAAACTTCTTACAAAATTTTTAAGCCTGGTAATTCTCCATAAACACACCAAATCCCTCATTACCAATGCTAAAAATAACAGTCATCCAATTAGTTTACAGCCTTGTGTTTCCCAGGGAAAAGCCACAGAGTCTCTCACTTTTTCCTCCTGCAGCCTCTCCTCCACTTGCTTGGAAGCTATTTCATGTGCTCTGAAAAGGCTGATGGTGCTGGTCTGCTCTGGGTCCAAAATGTTGCCATCTTCATCTCTAACCACCAGATCCAAATCCAGAATTCTAAACAAGACAGAAAAATATGTTTGTGGATTAACAGTGCTGAAAGGAATGCACAAAAAGCACCTGCCAAATGTTCAACTCGCACACCTGACACGTGATGGAAAAGAAATTAGCTGAGACGTGATAATGCAATTTAACATGTCAGCAACCTGGGGATCCAAGTCACTCATTCCCACAGCACAGGGAGAAGGGATGGAAATGAAACAGCACAACAGCTGGGGAAGCAACTTCTTAAACAAATAAATTTGCCACAGACTTGGTCTCCTCCTCTGATTTATCCAACAGCCTGAACACCAAGTCCCAGCACACACAGCTCATGTCTCCCACTCCCAACTCATGTTTTACCCACACCCCACAAGATGAGGCAGAAGTTGTTTCCTTTTTTAAAGCAGAAGCCAGATCTCTGTCAGCAGGGTGTTAACATCCATAATTACCTTCTGCAGAGAGGAAGCTTTCTGCCACAATCAAATCCAGGCTCAGGAAAAACCTTTCACTTTTCTCCACATTTTCCAGCAGTACCAAGGGTTAAAAAACCAGGTCCCTTCCCTAAGAGTGCCTTTGTCACTTCCACCCCAATAAATGTGTCCCTATTTCCTTCTAACTCCATGATCTGCTCTCCCAGTGGAGCTGCTGTAACTTTAGAGCTGAAATATGTTTGATCAATGAGCTTAAATCGAATTTTCTGTGTCTGATAAGTCACACAGGGGTTCATGCTTTATCTGAAAGTAAATTCCATCTGGGCACAACCTGCAAGGACTTGGAAACAGGAGCTGTGGCACACAGAGATATTTCCATGGACTTGGAGGATTCCTCCTCACCCCTGAAGTGTTAAACCCTTGAGTGGGGTCACCACCAAACCCCTCCAATTAACTGCACTGCATTAATTGCAGGGGAGACAAAGACCACTCAAGCTGCAGGGTGGAGGCAGCGGATTTTTAAGCTCTGCTCTGGAGCTGGACCCAGACATCATAAAACTCTCCAGCATCCCCAGAACATCTCACTCCCAGATGAATTTTCTGGTGAGAAAATGGTTTCATCATTGAAAGCAAACAGAAAAGCAGCCAAAGTTGTTTTCCTCCTCCCTACTACTGTTCCCTGGACAGCAGCCACAGCAGGAGAAACACCCACAGAGCACTGGAACTGCCACAGCCCTTCCATGGGAGAAGCTGCCTGGGCCAGGGGAAAAGCTCAGAAATTGAGGCAAACTCTCATAACCCAGACTACAACACACCAATGTTTGCACTGGCTGTCAAAGGAGTCAAAGCAAACCCTCCTTTGATTCAATTCCTTTGTTTTAGCCTTTAACTTGCAAATGATGCTTGGGAAAAAAATCTGATTTTTTTTTTCCTAAGTGTCCCAGTTACAGATATTTGCAACTGAACCAAAAAAAAAAAAAAAAGCATTTTCACAACAAAATTACCTGACCCAATTTCAGAAAGATATTAAAATACAGATTCCTAAGGCCATTTTTGCTTCCTCAGTTACTCTGACAATATGCTGCAAAATCCTGTCTATATTTACAGAAGGAAAAAGAAAACTTATTTACAAATCAGTGTTTCACAAGTCAGGAAAGGTCAGGACATGATTAGGACATAAAACATTTAGAATTATTTGAGCTGGGACCTCAAAGGTGACCCAGTATTTATAAAGCAGATAATGAATTCATTCTGTCTGGATCCTAAAATCCCCATTCATGCTCCTTTTAGGCACAAGTGAAGGGTTTAGGGTTTTATTAGGAGCATATGCTATCTTTCAGTGGTGAGCATTTACTCAGAAGTTCACATTCACCTCCCTCCTGCACTCTCCAGAGAACCTTCTGATCACTTAATTAGCCCATCAGAACATTACAAATACAAAGCACAGCACAAGATGTTCCACTGGATCTGAAGGCTGAGCATCTGGAGGTTATTGAGAGCAACTTTTACCAACTCCTTGGGCAGATGGTGGAATCCAGTAGCCAAACAAATAATCCCAATAACATCTGGGTAATTGTCTGCAGAGGTACCACTGTCCATACCTCAGATTACAAATGATAATTACTGACTGAATGCAGTCACTGATTAATTTTTAATTTCTTTTTTTAATCCCAGCTTTTGCTGATGAAGTACACGAGCAGAAATATGGCAAGTTTGGCAGTTCTTAAGGAATTAAACAAAAATAAATGAAATATGGTGAGATATTTACATCACAAAGCATTGAAAGACTGAGTTGATGCAAACTTTTTCAGTGCAAGACAACAGAATCCCACACAATGGGCAGGACTGCAGGGAGCACTACAACATGTTTTGTCTCTCAGTATTCAAAACACTGCTTCCAATGATGAGGAGTAAGATTTGATTTCTTTTTTTTTTGATCAAAATGCAAAATCATAATCGTACAGACAAGTTATAATCCAAAACTTGCATTTACAGAAATTGTCTTTAAACCCAGCCAACCATCTGGGGAGAGAATACATCTGAATCACTGAAATATCCAACACATGCAACCTGCACTGCTTTTTGGGGCAGTATTTCCTTCCCAGCTTCCACTCTCTTGTGCTAAATAGCTCCTTTCTTTGATGAAACCTCCCTGCTCATCTCGTGCCACCAGCTGGATGCTGTGGAAGGAGAGGAACCAAGAGCTAAATGGTGCTTCTGAGCCAAATCCTTCAGCATCACATTACAGCTGAGTGACTCGAGGGCACAGGCAGCTGGTGGTGCTCAGAGGGTGACAACTGTTTGTGCCACAGAAGCAAGAGGAGTTTAAAATTCTATTTTCAAGGCAGGCAATACGTGCACTTTTGAATTGGCCTTAAAAAATTACAGCTTCATACCATTGTCAAATTGATGATACCATCAAGAGAGAGAGATGGATTCCACTTTACATATTACACTTTAAAGATGCTGCCTCAACTTCAATCTTTATCTTGCTGTAACAGAAGTGTGAATACACAAATATTTCATCTACAGCTCCAGGGGGGAAAAAAAGAATCCTCCAAGAACTCACTGACAGCTGATGTGTCTTACACAGGGTGATCTGGATTCAGGCAGAAAAACCTGGGAAATGCTGTTCACAAACCTGTTGCCATAATCAATTTTGGCAGTCACTTTCTTTTTCAGCTCCTTGAGCTCATCTTGGGGCAGGGTCCCAGAGAGGATTTGGGATCTCCACTCGATCAGGTCGTAAATCATGTGCCGGACGCTGCGGAACATTTCCCTGTTGTCCTGCTGTTGTGGGGGGGAAAAACGGGGGAGAAATCAGGTTTGAAGGCTTGGGAACACACAGGATCAAATGCAACTATCAATAGGAATCCAAAGGGCAAGCCTGCAGCAGCCCTGGAACAGGAGCCTAACTTCCTACAGCACAGAACACTGAATATTCCGAGTGCTGCACTCAGCTTTAAGGAGCTAAATAGGTGTAAATGTTTGGGTTTATGTCATCTTAAAACTTGGGTTTTCAGGCATCCAAAGGGAAAATGTCCTTTTATTGACTCCCAGGGTGGCTTTGTTCAGTGACCCTCTGCGCTGAGCAGAGCAGGACTGAAAATGGTGCATTTTAACAGCAAGAGGCTCAAGTTCTGCAACAGATGGGAGAATCCTTTCTCTCCCTGATTAAACCTCCACAGCAACACTTGAAAATCCCTCACTGGGCACATCAGTGCCATACAAGTCCAAAGGTAACTTTAAAAGCACAGTGAAACACCAGGAAAGACCTAAACTTGACAGGAAGTTAAATAACTTAAGTGTTTATAAAGCCTGGAACTGTGCATATTAAATACTGCCAGCAGCATATACTAACTTTCCTTGGCAACACTCAGTTAAGCTAGGAATAATTAAATAATCACAATAAAATTCTCCACTTTAAAAAAAAACAAAACAAGGAAAAACTGCAGAAGATGCAGGAAAAGAACATAATGACTCCAAGACTCTGGAAAAAGGATATCTAACTGTGAAACTTAAAGACTTCAGTCTGTTCAGATTATCCAAAGCTGGCTTGATTATAGTGGGAGAACCTTCACAGAGAGAAAATACCCATTATTAAAAGCTCTTTAATGCAGCAGAGAAAGACACAACAGGCACATATGGCTGGGAGCTAAATACAGACAAACCCAAATGGGGAAGAGGTTCCTGATTTCTGAGGCTGCAGGGAATCATAAAGCAGAGAGACGGGAAACATTCCACATCCCCTGCTCTCTGCAAACAAAAACTGAACACCCATTCAAGATTCAAACACAAAGTACAAACTGAATCAAGGCATAAACGTGGCCATTTAATGGGTTTTGATAAGCAAGATAGGGACAGCATGGAATACCCCTCAAGCCTGCAGACTGAAACCAGTTACCTCCAGTAAACCAATCCTGCCCTGACTGCCTGCTCTTGGATTCAAAGTCATTAGCAAAGCAATAAAGTATTGTTCAACATGGAATCATAGAAAGGAATGGTTTTGGAGGGACCTTAAAGCCAAGCCAGTCCCACCCACAAATTCCACTGTCCCAGGCTGCTCCAAGCCCCAGCCCCACTTCCCACCCTGGAATGCCCAAGGCCAGGTTGGACACTGGGGCTTGGAGCACCCTGGGACAGTGAAAGGTGTCCCTGCCCATGCCAGGGGTGGCACTGGGTGGGATTTAAGGTCCCTCAAAACCCAAACCATGCTGGGATTCCACAGCAGTGGAACCCAAGGGCAAAGCTGTTCCCAGTGCCCTCCTGAGCTTTTTTTCCTCCTGCTTTATTTCTGCCTTTATTTCTACTCCTCACCTCACAAACTCCCTGCTATTCCAACTCCTTAAAGCTCTCTGTTTAACACATAATCTGTTTCTTTTCATAGAAGATATTATCCTTCATCTTCTATATTGCCACACTACATCACTTCCATTACACTCTTACTCCTAATCTTTATTTTCATGGGTGTGATTAAAAGCCACATTAGTCAGCACAAACGTCTTCATTACACTCGGTGTCTTCATTACACAGCTTGCACTTTTATGATACAAGATTTCAAACATATTTATGGGAAACAGAGACTGCATTAAACCCTGCTTTAAATAAAGGAATTTCGTGTTCCCATTATCTTGTTACAGTGACCTTGCACAATGAGAGCATCACAAGCGTGGGCCAGGTCCCTTAAATCCCACAGCAGGCCTTGCTTCACAGCTGAACTGCACTTTTAAATAGAAATTTGAACTCTTGATCTTATTTATGTGCACTTGCACCTCTGGTTTTGTATCTTCCTACCAATAATTATCACTACAAATTTCTAAGAATATATTTTTATGTGGTTGAAACATTAGCATATCAAAATAAACAAGTATGCAAATTAAGGTGACAAAATTTGGTAAAAATCAACTTTGTGTAAAGGAATACTGAGAGGTTAAAGGCCTACACTGATAATTTTACAAAGCTTTCAGTTTACACCCACAAATTCAACACTAAATACTCCATTATTTCATAACAGAGACTGACAGCCTTAAGAAACGGCCTGAACACTGTTTCTTTAATAAAATTACATGTTAAATTACTCCAAATCTGTATATATCTTAAAAATAAAACATATATATATTATATATATATTATATGTTAGGTATACATAACATATATTTTGTTATAATATGCATGTATTTTATAATATGCATATATATTATAATACATATATATAAATATTATATTTTGTATAAATAGAAGATATATATGTTATATATGTATTATATGTTCTGTGTATATATTATACATTAAGTATATATACTTTATATGTTTTATATACACTATGTTTCATATATACTCTATGTTTTCTATATACTATATTTATATGTTTATATATTCTATATATTTAATGTATATGCTTTATATATATAACATAATAGAACCTAAACAAAAAAGGGATTGTAACTGCTCAACAAACTACTGCTAGAGCAAGGTAACACTCTAAAAAGAACCCGATTCTGCACAAGAAAATAAAGAGATTTGAGCAAACAGGCAAGAGATTTGTGCTTTAACAAGCACAAAAACTGACTGAGATCTGTGCTTTAGCAGAGATGATGCTACATGGATTTTGAGCACTGAAAGTAACTTTAGAAACAACAACAGAAGGGGAAATTCACTAAGAATTCCTTCAATAAATAGCAGTTCCTTCCCATTTCTCCCAGTACCTTTCCCAGCACTTTTCCCATCAAACCCTCCCAGTGTGAAGGTTTTCCTGAGCTGGCCTCACCACATAGAGCTGTCTCCAGATGATGGACCATTCCCTCAGCGTGGTGGTGACCTCCTGGATCAGGGGCAGCTCATTGGGGATCACAGTCTCGTGTTGGCTGAAGGGGAAGAGTTAAAAAGAAAAAGGCTGAATTAAGCAGCAAGTTCAGTGGGAATGAAGAACCACAGAATTGTTAAGGTTTGAAAGGAGCTTTAAGGTCATTGAGCACCACCATGGTCACCACTAAGCCATGTTCCCAGTGCCTACACCCACACAATTTCTCAGCAGCTGCAGGAATGGTGACACCACCACTGAACAGAGCAGCCTCTTCTATGGAAATTTTTATGCTGGTATCTAATCTAAATCACCTGATCTAGAGTAATTCCTGAGGAAGAACTGTTCATTTCCAAAGGGAACTGAGTAGAAGTGGGTTGGAATTAGCATCACTTCTAAATTTATAAGCAAAAATAAGATGTTATCAGATATTGCAGCACACCAGTAAAACCACAACACATGAAAGGTATTTGGATGTGCTCAGATTATGGAATCATGGAGTGGTTCAGGTTGGAAGGGATCAAAGATGATCTTGAACTGGTGCCTAAAGAATAAAGCAGGGATTTATTCCAAGGATCTCCTCCATGGATCCCCCTTGGGCAGCACAAGAGCCCAGCCAGGGCTGCACCCAAGATGAACCAAAATGGCCCCAAAATGCACGGCCGGGCACGGGGTCTGTCCCTGGGATCAGTTCTGCTCCATTTGCACCTTGCAGTTCATTGTCCCATTCCAGCTTTAGCCGCTGCAGTCCCACCCTGCTTGTTTTTCTCTCTCCAGCCCACGGGGTTTGTGCTCCTGGGCTGAGATTTGGGTCATTTGTCCTTGGTGCCCAGCTGGAGCAGGAATTGTTTTGTCTCCCTGCTCTGTGCACAGAGCTCACCATCCCCTGATGTGAGCCCAGCCCCACACACTAAAGCAGCACAGAATGTGAAACATAGAAAAGCCAAACCTGAGGCATCATTTCCCCCCAGCCATGGCAGGGACCCCTCCCACTGTCTCAGGTGCTCCCAGCCCCAGTGTCCAGCCTGGCCTTGGGCACTGCCAGGGATCCAGGGGCAGCCCCAGCTGCTCAGGGCACCTGTGCCAGGGCCTGCCCACCCTGCCAAGGAAACAATTCCTAATTCCCAATATCCCATCCATCCCTGCCCTCCCCTTCAGTTTAAGGCCATCCCCTCTCATCCTATCCCTCCATACCCTTCAGAAATTTTCCCACCTTCTCCTCATTTGTCCACTCCCACGGATATCAATGCACACCTCACTATAACATTCATTACTGACTGATTTATTTTACAAGAAACACCCAAGATAAAAACCAGATGAGCCCAACCTGCAAGGCCACCATACTGCTCTTTAATTGCTCTTTTTTTTTTCAAAATATTGGTCTCACAATGAAAAATAAGGATTCAATTCCTTACCACGAAGTGTCTGTGTAATTTGTTTTAAAATGAGGTGCCATGAAGGTAAGAAACACCAGCCAGATCTCTGAATATTGCAGAAGTAGGGTACTTAAAGGCAGTTTTGCAATCAGCAAGGAAGATGTCATTATGCAGCAATCTCATGATTAGTAGTTTGATCATTTACATATTTAACAGAGTATAAAAATAAATCAGGCACAAAGGAATAAAACATTTTAATCCTGTTTCAGTCCATTTCATACCTGGGTAATGATTTATTAATTTCACTCCACCTCCTTTTTCCTCTGCATTTTTTTTCCTGGTTTTTAACTCAACTTTTATACCCATGTTAGATTTCTACCTGCATGCCCAGCAAAGCTGATTTGATGCAAAAGGATCTGAAGAGCTGCTGAACAACAAATACAGCTCAAACCACTGCACACACCAGGGAAAGGAACAGGGAAAACACAAAATAACTTCTCAGTGAGGCAGAAAACTACATGGAAACAAGTGTAAGTTACTTGGAAATGCATTGAAATTAGGCAGATAAAGCAGGAAAAAGGAATTTTGCTCTTTTCAAACCCAACTTACCCTTTGCCTTCAACGATTGCTTCCTTAAGATGGATATAGGAGGCAGGGAATATGCCCTTGGAGAGGGAGGGAGAGGAAAAAAATGTGTTATTTAACCAGCTGCACACAACAGATTGTGTTTATTACCTAAAATATGCCAAAGCACTGCTGGGTGTGCAGAACCATTCACATTCTCGAGCATCAGAAGAGTTGTGTTTGGGACTTTTTTAATATATATTGAATTTTTGCATTGCCTGTCCTTTCAAGACGTTATTGCAACCTTACAGTTTCTCTGAAAAAAATATTCTAAATTCATCAAGATGCCAGAAATAAAACAATATTTTTAAAATAATCCCAGACAAGCTGAAAAAGCAAATTCCACCATCCACTCTTCAAGGTAGGAGTTCAGTTTTCTGATCATCTGGGAATGCAATAATAGAAATTCTTGGGAAACCACCAAGAATTCTTGGGGAAATAGAGCATGGGAATGTGAATTTTTACCCCAGTTTAAAAATATTTTTTAAAAAAATCACTAAATTTAGTGGCAGTCAGACAAATGCAGCAACACGTGGAATTAATTTAAGGCAAGAAAAATGTCTAATTGCTTCTCAGACTGTAAAAAGCACGTTCATGAAATATGGTTTGTAAGAAATTCAATGTGTTCACACACAAAAAAAAAAGGCAAAGTATAAAAATAGAATAAAACCCCAGGCCTGGTAAGAAAATGGGTGGGATGAACACCCAGCTCTGTACTTTCAGACATGGAAGCAACTAAAAACACACCTTTGGAGGCAAACATAGCATTTGCAGTGTTTCAATGAAAAAAGCAGCAAACCCTGAAGTTTAATTTTGTTTAATTATTACTATGAAGTAAAAGGCTCAAAAAATAAAACACGATGCTGCACCCAGTATTTGTGTGGTTTTCTCTCAGAAAAGCTGCTGTAAATGCAGCCCTTGAAATGAAATTCCAGGGCAGGAGGAGCCTCCTCCCCTCTCCAAAGGGAACAACTGAAAACTCCCAAGGTCAGGGAGCTGCATTTCTCCAGGAATTCAGTATTGAACAGAAGCAGTGTCAGCCTCTCAGCAGACCAAGGAGAACATCAAGGTCTGAACTTTTCACTGAGGAAAAGTTTGGTGCAGCAGTTACTGCACACAAGAAAAAGATGATGCATATCAAGATCTAGTGAGTGATTTCCCTTTAAAGTGCAAAAACTGGGATCACAGAAATATAAAATAGCCACAGAAGCTGTGCCTGCCCCTGGATCCCTGGCAGTGCCCAAGGTTGGACACTGGGGCTTGGAGCAGCCTGGGACAAGGAAAGGTGTCCCTGCCATGGCAGGGGTGGCACTGGATGGGATTTAAGGTCCTTTCCAGATCAAAACATTGAGCAATTCCAGGAATTCCATCCCAGCCCCTCCTCACCCTCCCAGGGAACAATTCCTTCCCAATATCCCATCTAAACCTCCCCTCCTCCAGCTTAAAGCCACTCTCCCATGTCCTGTCCCTCCATCATTTGTCCCAAATCTCTCTCCATCTTTCCTGCAGCCCTTTCAGGCACTGTAAGACCACACTGAGGTCACCCCAAAGTTTCCCTTCTCCAGGCTGAACAACCCCAGCTCTCCCAGCAGAGCTGCTCCATCCCTGGGACCATCCTGTGCCTGCTCTGGGCTCTCTCCAGCAGCTCCACGTCCTCCCTCTGGACCCCAGAGCTGGATGTGCCACTCATCTTCCAGGCCTTGCTAAAACCAGTTTCAATTAACTTGAAAAATTCCCACTGACCAGAGGCTGAGGACACAGAGCAGCAGGGACCAGTGCACACCTGGGATCCAGCTCCATCCCACCCACACACCCAGAGCCAAAACCCATCTTATTACAAGAGAAAAATGAGGACCACACTCTGGCAACACTCACCTTCTTGGATTTCTTCCGTAGTGTATAACCCCTGTACCAACCTGGGAGAGAAAAAAGGGGAAAAGCATTAAAAAGTTCATTTGTGGCACCTCCCAGGTGCTCCTCCCCAGCTCAGCAGCACCCTAAGGTGGTTTCTCATCATGCTTCAGCCCTGCACATCCCAGCTCAATTCCAATTTTCCACAGGCTTAATAAATATCCTGGATAAAACAAGTCATCCTGGGAGGTGTAAAATCAGAGTGATAATGGAGAGAAATACATGACAGAGATGCTGGTTCTCATGATGTGTTTAATTGCTGTGCATTTAATTTTAATTACTGATTCACCAATACAAACAAAACCAACTTAAAGAGCATTCACTTGACAAAAATTTACTGAGAGGCTACTTCCATTTGAGAACCCACTTAAATTGCACAAATCCAAGCCTTCAGCTGTTAGCCATCTCACCAGGAGACAGGAACACTTTGGAATTCAGGGGTCACATATCAAAATACAAAAGCAAGGAGCCCTTTTGGAAAAGTGAGCCTGGATGCAGCATCCACCCCTCCAGCCTGGCACAGAAGGGTTTGTACAGCACAGCATCCCTGTTAAGGGGAGGATAGGGAAATCACAAAGCAGATCTGGAATAAAAACAGCAGTCCCAGTCCTGAGAATAGGGAGAAACTTCCATGAAAGCAACACATGCTGATAAATTCATTATGCACAACGTGGAGCCAGAAATCCAAACTAAAGGCTGAAGCACAGGGGATTTTTCAGTCTGCTCTCCTGCAGCACAAGGCCAAGGGATTCATCACCTCCTCCCTGCAGCACTCGGGGCTGGGTTGGTGCCACCTCAAAAATCTCAAATTTGAAACCACCACACTTCAGCTCCCAACAGAGGCTGCCACAGCCTCACATCCCTCACTCTCACTGCTTCCCAAGGAGCACCAAGCTGCTGCTGAAATCAGCACTCGCAGCCATGTGCAAAGGAGTCAAAGCATTTCTGCCTGTGTTCCCTCCACTGCCTGAAACCCGTGCACAGACTCCAATCCTAACAAAATACTGAACTCCCCCAGTTTCAGATGAATAAAGCCACATTTTGAAGTCCTGGAGTTTAAACTGCTGAACAACAGAACTGTGATCAGATGCACTGCACAAACTGGAGAACAAACAATCATTATTATTCCTTCTCTCCTGGGCTGCCTCAGGACATCCTGTGCAATAAAAGCCCTGTGGCAAAGACAGCTCTCCATGGATGAACCTCTGCTTTCCTGGAGTTCTGCAGCCAGAGCTGCCAGGATCATGGAGAAGAGAGCAGCCCAACCCTGCCTTGGAGAACTGGCTGCACTGCTGCTCCTGCAGAGCTGCTGGGGTGGCCAGGCAGGTCCCACCAGGCTCCTGCAGGGGCTGGTGCCCACCTAGAGCTGGGCAGGGAGCCCAGGGTGCCCCTGCAGCTCCCACTGGTGCAGCTGGGGACACTGGGGCTGCCCAAGAAGGGGCTCAGATGGGGGCTGGGTCACTCAAAGGGTGAAGCCATCTCTAAAGAACTCCCCAAAAACATGGGAGAGCTGGGGGGGGCTCACCTGGTGAGGAGAGGGCTCCAGGGAGAGCTCAGAGATGTGAGAATGAGCCCTTCCAATTCCTCATCTTGTCTTTTGCAGAGACCCCAACTGAGCAAGGGTTTCCCATGAGTTTTTCTTGGCAATGCAGATTCAGAGGAGAAAAAACCCCGAAAAATGAACTTCTACCACTTGAAAGCCTTCAGAGCCTTCCAGGCCCTGGAGGAGCTCCAGGAGAGTTGGAGAGGGACTGGGGACAAGGCATGGAGGGACAGGACACAGGGAATGGATTTAAGCTGACAATGGCTAGATTTAGATGGGATTTTGGGAAGGAATTCCTCCCTGGAAGGGTGGGAAAGGGATGGCACAGGTGCCCAGAGCAGCTGGGGCTGCCCCTGGATCCCTGGCAGTGCCCAAGGCCAGGCTGGACACTGGGGCTGGGAGCACCTGGGACAGTGGGAGGTAGCCCTGCCATGGCAAGGGGGGCACTGGGTGGGATTTAAGGTCCTTTCCAGCCCAAAGCATTGGGGGATTCCAGGAATTCCTTCCCTGGGAAGGAGGTGATGCCCTGGCACAGGCTGATTTTAGGACTCCTCATCCCTGGATCTGCTCAAGACCAGACCCTGCCCTGAAGAAATCTGGGACCAAACAGCTGGAGATGTGCATCCAAGGAAATGCTCAACTAGGAAGACACCAATGAAATATTTCTGTCTGTCAAAGCTGCAAAAGACACTCAAGAATTTGCTGTGGTTACCCCCAAACAATGCATCCATTTTAACAGTTCCACTGCGTTCACAAACAAACTAACAAAAAATCCTGCAACAAAAGCTAAACTTTCCCACAATATCAAGAATAACTGCTGTGAAAATCCCTATTTGGGAAGCCAAACTGCCTTCCCACAGCAGCACTAGAAATTAATTGATGCTCCAACAGTTAATCTTGGTCTTGAGGTTGATTTTCTGTTACATTTCCCAGCAATTCCCCTTAATCAGCCACATTTATTGATCATATGGTTCTATTTGCCCATTCCATCAAATTATGCCAAGAAACAGAATTAAAACAATAAAGATGTGGAAAGTATTAATCCAGAATGTGGCAAATACTTGGGTTTTAGGGTATCTGTTACAAAAGGCAATCCTCCTCTCCTGCAGAGCAGGATATTTGGGAATTCCTATGGCTTTCCTGTTTGGCTTTTCCTCTAAGGCTCAGATCAGAAGGGCAGAGAAAGTTTTCTAACTGAAAAATAAACTAAAATACTTCCTAAAACAAAAAAAAATTATTTTCAATATTAATTAGTCTAAAAAGTAGCCTCATCTTTACTTAGGTTCCTGGAAGAACACAAATTTAGTATTTAATAATGAAATGTGTACATTTATTTCCAATCCTCTCACTCCCATAAAAACAGGGGATGTGTTCACCAAGACCGAATCTTTACAGAACTTTACAGGATCCACACACTGAATTAATTCTACACATTTTTTTTGCATTTCAGGAAAAAAAAAGTTTAGAATTAGAATTCAATTAGAATTCAAAACGCCAAAACTTTAATAATAAACACAAATTCCAAAATAAGTTCTACTCACGGGCAAAATATTATTTTAAACACAGGAGAAAAGTTCAACGCAGAAATTAATTCCATTACATGGTAGCAACAGATATCCTACATCTGTCCTAAAATCAGATCTTGCAGACCGTGGATGTGAGACTGAGCCCTTCCAAGTCCTCATCTCTCTTCTGCAGAGACCCCAACTGAGCAAGGATTCCCCCGGAGTTTTTCTTGGCAATGCAGATTCAGAGGAGAAAGAACCCCCAAAAATTAATTTCTACCACTTCAAAGCCCACAGATACAGACCAGTCTCCAAAACTACTCTCAATTTAGGAATTATTGCATAAAATTAATTTAAAATGGTATCAAATCTATTTTGGATTGGGAGCAGATGGATATTCAGGATGGGAGGAGCAGATATGGACTCCAGCAGGTATCCATGAAAAAAGCCAACTGCTTTTCCCACAGGGAAAAGGGGCAGGAAAGGCAAAATCCTCACAAAAAAAAAAAGCTTTACTGACTCTCCCAACAACTTTTCTGTCCCAGGATTATTTAATTAGAGGGTTTTCCTTTGGATGGGCCCATTCCCACCTCAGCCTGGCACAGCCCTGGGAATTTGTAGGGTACAAAACCTCCCAGAGGCACAATCCACAGCAATTTCACCCAGGGAAAGCAGGAGATCAAACAACTCAAATAATCCCCTGATCCTGGCAGCTCTGAGCACGAGAGCAGAGCTACAGCATCACTCAGATGTCTGTCTTGGGTTTGGTTGTTGTGCTTTGGTGATGGGTTTGTAGGCATAGAAATGTTGAGAGTTCTTTTGTTTTGAGAGGCTCAGAGAGAGGTCTGGTCTTAGTTTGTTGTAGTTTAGGAGAGGTTTTTTGAGATTTTGTTAGAAATTTAGAGAAGTAACATTACAGTTTTTCTCAATAAATTAAAAAGTAAAAGTTCACCATTCATAAGTATTAAAAGAGGTTTAGATAATTGTGGTCTGTTGTGTTCAATATATTCTGTTGAAGTATTGAATTCAGGACATTAAGAGCTTTTGTAGACTTGTTATCCTTTGTTTTTGTTTGATTTGTAAAAGTTTTTTTTTAAGTTTCCCCATCTCAGGTCAGGAATGAGCAATCAGTGCTTGAGAGAACAGGAATTTGCATTTCTTTTACCATGAACTCATCCCATGTGCTCCAAACCCTGAGAGGGTGAAGGTTTTCCTCTATTTCCAGCCCATCCCCACTGTCCCACTTATTTGGGAACAGTCAGCATTTATTAGGGTTTCAGCATCTGACAGGATTTCACATTCCCTGCTCAGTTTCTCCCACATTCATTAAATAAATCTATTTTTATATAGAAGTACAAAGCTGTGCAATATTTGAATCACTCCATTTGCATTTAAAATCTCTGCGTTATTAGGGGTTTATTAAAGCATGCAACATCAGATAGTGGAAAGATTGCTTTGCTCAGAGTCAAACTTGGCATTGCAGCAGCAAACTGAGCTCCAAGAAAAGGCCAGCCCAGGAATAATGAATAAAAATTCAAAAATTCCACTTCAAGTGATGATCAACTCTTATTGAAATAGCATTGTGTCAGTAAATATAATATTTTTCAAAAATCCAATTAATCCATTAACTAAAATAAATTTATCACCCAGGTCAATGTCTAGAGAAGCAAATTAAATCAATATATTAAAGTAAATCATGCTTCCACAAGACAAACAATGTTACACTATTTTAAACACACAGTTTAGTTCTGTGTTCCCCACATCTCTCCAAACTGCAGCACGCCACAAAATTCCAACTCAAGGATATAATGAAAGTTTTATTTTGCTTGGATTAAGAGCTGAAAACGTTGTGACAATTTCCACGTCGTGTTGATTATCAAACTCAGCATTGGAATTCCCTTGTACAAGGATCAGGGAGGAAAGGTTTTGGTACAGGTGATGTTTGTGGAGTTTCACATCAAAGAGGCACCTGGAAAAGGCTGAAATCACTAACACAGGCACCCATCTCAGAAGAGACACAGAAATAATTCAAGAACCAGGTGACTTCCAAATTCAGATTAAACTTCCTGTAGCAGCAGGTTCTTTTGCATCACCCAAGGGGTCCCAAAAAGCAACTCTCATTTCTGGGTTCCCAAAAAGCAACTCTCATTTCTGGGTTCCCAAAAAGCAACTCTCATTTCTCTAATGTGGGGGAGAGGCTACAACTGATCCACACAAACCCAGCTGTGGGGAAATTCTTCTTCCCCAGAAAATGCAGTGCTCATTCACCAGCTCATCAATCCATTCACTTCAACTTCCAGTTCAAGAGGGTCACAAACAGAAGAGGGATGCAATTCTCCCAAAAAATCCTATTTTTCAATTCAGTTTTTGCCATCTTACCCTCATAAGTTTCCAGGATGTGCACGGTGTCCCCAATCTGTAAGGAGAGTTCATCAGGTCCCCTGGCATCGTAGTTGTAGAGAGCTGGACAGAGGGAACACTGATGTTAGTACAGGCAAGGCAACAATTCCAGCTGTTTCATCACATCACTGCTTTTATTACTCACTATTGCCATTCTGAACCTTTTCGTAAAAAAAAAATAAATTAAATTCTATAAAAATTCAGCCAAGTTCTTAAATCCATCAATAATTCCCTTTGAAACAAAATAAAACTCCCACAAGTTCACTTTCTAAAGCTGTTCCTCACTCTCTTTATAATGCCTTGCTTCTTCATGGCAATACACTCAATTTTTGTTGCATTTTCCAGCCTTCCACAGCACTTTGTGTCAATTTTAGGCAGTTCTACAAAGAACTGCTCTGTCTTCCCCTGTCAGCTCAACACACAGAAAACTTACAAAGTGTCTTCAGAACACTCAAATTGCTGCCCTAACATTAAAGGATGATTTCTCAGTCATTTCATTCATTTACTGCATGCACAGGAAGTTGAAAAATATGATTTCAGAATTTCTGAGTGGCAGAGGCAACTGCAGCAACCCACTGTACAATGAAGTACAACAAATCCAACAGGAGCTCAAAGACCACTCCTCCCCTGCCACTCCCAAAAGAAAATCTGGGCAATGTTCACAAATGCATCTGACAAAGAATGCTACACACCAGGTTTGGTTGGGGAAGAAATACTCATGATCAAAAAAAACAAAACAGTTACAACTCCAAAAGCCAAATTTTTATAAGTTTTATATGGAATAAATGCTCTGTAGGAGAAAAAAAAATCTTCCAATACCAAGGAGGGTCCTCATGATTGAAGGCAGAGACTGAAATATATCACAAGATTGAAATTAAAGAACTTGATACTCAAGATGGACCCACAGAAGTTTCTTCTTCAATTTACAACTGCAGCTACTCCCTCCAAAGAGGATCAATAACACCTGAAAACCAGAATTTCTCACTATCTGTTGTAACTCTTCAGGAAACAAAAGCATTTTTGGAACATAATAATCACCTCTCTAAAGTTCCTACCACCCCTGAGATTCTCACTGCTTTTCTTTCTGCCTCAGTTTCCAGGGCAGGGCTCAGGGATGTTTTATTGGAACAGAAAGAGCTGGGTAAGGGATGAGTGGCTGTCAGAGGAATTTATTTCAGACCAGGAGCTCAGAGAGCATCCACAACCCATTCCACACTCATTACAGGTAACACAGCACTTCCAGAAATCTCTCAAATTCCAAACCTGTGGCAGAGCTCTAAATGAAGGCATAAGGGTGGGATCCAGACCTGCCTTCCCTGGCAGCTCCCTCCCACCCCAGCACCTCTCCTGCATTACACAGGAGATCAACACCACAAACCCCATCTGCAGGAACTGGGAACTGCACAAACCCACTGCTCTGAGCCCAAATCTGATCCTGTTCACACCCCAGGAACATCCCAGGGGGCACGAGGGGAGCTCTGATCCCAGCACGAGGATGGGGCACAGAGCCCACGGCCTCCTCCAGTTCCAGCCTCCAGGAATTGCTGTTTGTTCTGCCCAGAACCCCTGGAATTCCAGCACACAACCAGATCACCAATAAATAAATCCATTACCCATTGGATCACCCATAAATTAATCCACTGGCTCACCAATCAATAACACATTGGCTCACCAATAAATAACCCAAAATCCATTGGCTCACCAACAAATCAATCCATACCCCATTGGTCCACCAATAAATCAATAAATAATCCATTGGCTCACCAACAAATCAATCCATAACCCATTGGATCACCAACAAATCAATCCATAACCCATTGGATCACCAACAAATCAATCCATAACCCACTGGATCACCAATAAATCAATCCATACCCCATTGGATCACCAATAAATCAATAAATAATCCACTGGCTCACCAATAAATAATCCATAAGCCACTGGCTCACCAAAAAAACCATCCATAACTCAGTGGATCACCCATAAATCAATCCATAAACCACTGGCTCACCAATAAATAAATCCATAATCCACTGGCTCACCAATAAATAATCCATTGGCTCACCAACAAATCAATCCATAATCCATTGCCTCACCAACAAACCAATCCATAATCCATTGGCTCACCAACAAATCAATCCATAATCCATTGGCTCACCAACAAATCAACCCATAATCCATTGCCTCACCTATAAACCAATCCATAACCCACTGGCTCACCAATAAATCAATTCATAATCCACTGGCTCACCAATAAATCAATTCATAATCCACTGGCTCACCAATAAATCAGTCCATAACCCACTGGCTCACCAATAAATCAATTCATAACCCACTAGCTCACCATATATTCTGCAGCTCTTTCTCTGCAGAATCCTCTAGCTTGACAGACTTTACAGTGAAAAGGTAAATCAATAAATCTGAGTGCAAAAGTGGAAAAAAAAGCCATGGAAAAGCAGTTTGGAAAACACCCTGTAAGATGGAAGATTATTAATGGAATTAAAACACACTACAGGGTAGAAAGAATAAAGGTCAGGTGCACTGCAGAGACCAATATCACCAGGATTTAAATGAAGCTTTTAGAAAGGAACAGTTTTTATTGACATCAAAACAAGCCAAGCTATTTGTTTTTTAATGCTTTCCTTAATTTTGTCATTATTACAGAAAGAGAAACTCTCCCTCCCAGGTATCTGGCACGGGATATCTGAGAGCCATAAATGCTACCCTGCAGGAGAAGGGGGTTCTGAGAAAAACCTTAGCAAAAATGAACATTTTAAACTGTTCACAGTGGTGAACACAGAGCACGTGGGACAGTCTGCTTGGAAACACTGCCCAGAAATATTCTCATTTCAGCTTTTGTGCATAGCAGGGAAAACAAAGTTACACAGCCCCAACTCCTCCAAACTTGTGTGGCTGGAGTGCAGCACAAAAAAACCCCAATCCTTGTGGTGTTTACTGAGATCCCTTCAGTGCTCACAGCTGAGTCAAGGCCCCTGGGATGTTCACACATCCAGAAATGGATCCAAGGACAGTCTCCCACCTCCAGGACCCTGACAAGCAACTTCACACCAGACATCCCAGCCAGGAAAAATCTGCATTCTAACAGATTAAAAACCAGTCCTGTACTCAATTCACACTTCAGCTGAGCATTTCTCCAGCATTTAAGTGGAATAATGCTCAGGATCAAAGGCAGCTATGAATAAAAGGCACTAAAATTTATGCCCAAGAGTGCTAAAACTGGTGTCTGTCACAACAAGGAAGGTCAGGCAGCAGGAGCTGCAGTGCAATGACCAATTCTTCTGACAGAAGATGACAAACAGCCATCAAATGGTAATTACTGCCCACGCCAGCTCCCACTGACCTCAACTGACTGAGGAGCCAGGGAGGGGTGATTTATCTTCAAATATATATATATGTGTGAAAAATATGTCTGCAAGAGAAAATAAATCACATTTCTGGCTTCCAACAGCATTGACAGATCGTGAAGCAAACAACCCAAATAAAGTGCATTCCACCCCTGTGATTACAAAGCAAGGCTTGACCTGCACCACAAACTCCCCTGCAAGGGAGCAGGTAACTCCTCCCCACAGGAGGCTTTTTTTATGTTCAGTGGCATCAAAAGATGTTGCGGTAAAAAATGTTTGATTGGAGCAAACGACAAGGCTTTAATTAAAGGAAAAGACAAAAGTTTGGAGGAGTAAAGGATGAAGCTGCTATGTTTGCATTTTGTCTCATCAACTGTATCTCGAGCTATCATTTAAAATATTTAATAACCTGAGGCATAAGTTTTGATTTTTTTAAGTTGTTTTTTGTTTAACTGAAGTATGTTTTGCTTAATTTAAAAAATCCAACATCCACCCAAGGGTGCCAAAGTGCCAAAAGCAAAGGATTAAGTGTGGGCACAGAAAGAGGAATTTTTTTCAGCTCTAGGAGTTGATAAAGAACACTGAACATGGCATTACAGTAATTGCACCAACCCCCCATTTACCATTCAAGAACACAAAACAAACACCTCTGTGAGCTGCACTCAGTCTGCACACATCAGAAAAATGAGGGGGCCAACACTAGAAGAATCAGGGGTGGAAACAAAGGAAAAGACAAACAAAGGTAACATCAATTTACACTGAAAAGGCTTTTTTCTAACTGTACAAAAGGTGAGATATCTTAAGATAGCATAAAAATGTTACAGAGTAATATTCCCTGGCATTACTTTGCTTTAAAGGCTGTATTAATCATTCTGAACTCCTGAATGAACCCAAACTACATTTAACACATTACCAGCTTTATTTTACACTGGCTTTTAAAAAAATAAAACCCTAAATCCTAACTGTGCTTTTTCAATAAAAGCAGACAAATTGCAGAGGTGAAAGCAAAGTCTTTTGTAAATTCTCTGGTATTAAAAGACACCTGAAGGTTTCCATATTTTCCCTAAAATGAAAGTGGATGATTTGAGTATTCAGACAGATTCCTTATTCCTCTGCTACTCACCCAGAGGAGTTTCTAATTTCTACACCTGAGGCTAATGGAGAAGCCAAAGAAAAAAGCAGTGTTTGAGTCAGGAGTTGCACCTGAGAACTGTTAAAGACAATTATTTCATGTGTGCATTAACCAAGGGTAAATCCTCTCACCTTCACCTTGGGTTTTGTCATTTCTGGTTTCACCAAGCTTGAGTCAGAGTTTTTTCTCAATATTTTAATTATTCTGTTAACCAAACATTCCCAAAAAATTAATTTCCTGAAGAGAGGAGAAGCCTGGAGAAATTCTCAGCTCTGAACAGTTACCACCAAGCTAAAGGAGAAAATCCAGCTCAAGGCTCCTCCTGCCCAGTGATGCTCTAATCTTATTGATTATATCCACAAATGTGACTTTTATCACAGGATTAGCCCAAATCCCACAAGTTCAAGTAGATAGAAAGGATTTATCACCACTTTCCCTTACAGAGGTGAGACAGCTCCTTTCACTCCTCCTCTCTGGGAGCAGCAAATTCCTGAAACACACAATGGCTCACCTGCAAACTCCTCCATCCCTACACAGGGCACCTGCTCAGGGTGAGAGAAGCCTGAACCAGCCTCTGGAACCCCTCAGGCTGAAATCCCTGCAATGCCAGCCTGGCTCCCTCTTCCAAAGTCAGGACACAGAGAGTGAAGGGCCATCAAGCCTTTCCAGCAGACACCCCAGGTTTCACACCAAATGGCAAAGGCAGCAGCGTGTCCTGCATCACATCTGGTGTCTCACCACTCACCACCCAGTGGGAATTAATTAATAAGCTGAGGAAACTTCAGAAATCCAGAACAATCCTAAACCTGGGGCCTAGTGCCTTCCCAAAGTGCAACCACGCGGCTGAGCCCTGCTGGCAGAGCTCGAGGAGGACAAAACAAGATGATGCTCGCTTGTCCTTTCTGCACTCATTAAAAATACAGAAAGAAATAAAACCTGGAGAAAAGGAGGCTCAAGGGGGACCTTGTGGCTCTGCACAGCTCCTGACAGGAGGGGACAGCTGGGGAAATCAGGATCTGCTCCCAGGAAAAGCAAACAGAAGACAAGAAATGTTGCACCAGGGCAGGCTCAGGGTGAACATCAGCATGGATTTCCCCATGGAAAGGGTGATTTGACATTGTCAGGGGCTGCCCAGGGAGGTTTGGAGTGCCCATCCCTGCAGGTGTCCGAGGAATGGCTGGAGGTGGCACTCAAGGCTCTGGGCTGGGGACAAGGTGGGGACTGGGCACAGCTTGGCCTGAAAGATCTTGGTGCTCTTTTCCAACCTGAATAAATCTGGGATTCCGTGAAATGAAGAGTTCTGGATGAAGCCAAGATTTCCAAGAAGCAAGTTGAGTTTCTTGCTTTCCTTCCTCCCCCCTTTCAAGGCAGACACTTTATTTTTAGGGAGCTAATGAAGTGAGCTGCTCAGTCACCATTTACCAGCTCTCCCCCCTCCTCCTGGCTAATCTGTATTCAGAGTACTTCACCACCAAGTACTGAGGGTATAAAGCTGAAAGTAGTGCTAAAAAATATACATATACACATCATTATTGACTCTAACAGCATTATTAATGTGCCATAATGCACAGCTAACAAGAGGCACAATCAAGAACATCCAAATTGATTTTTAATATTAAGAAGTCCATTAAGTGAAATGCCCTGGATGCAAAGAGTAATCACATCACCCTGAGCTCTCGACGCTGGCTCTTGCAGAAAAAGCAAGATGCTGGTTGAGACTAACACAAAACATTATCCAGAGGCAGATGTTTTGGCATCTGTCTTGTGGAAACTCAGAATCACAGAGTGAGTGAGGTTTGATGTTCCCTCAGACCTCCTCCATTTCACTGGGGGCCACTAAGGAGCTGTAACTTGGCTCCTGCTCCAGCACCATCCTCCAGGAAGGCAAGGACAGCATCTGAGCATTGCCTGTGCTCACCCAAAAAAACAATTTGTGCCTTAAGAAAGGATTTCAGTGCTCAGAATTGACCAAAACTCAAAACCACCTCTACACGTGGTTATTAGAAAACGTGCAGAAGTTTCAACACTGCTGTGTAGAAAATGCCCCCAGGGGTCTGCAGGGTAGGAGAAGGCCAAGAGTTAAAGGCTGGAGAGAAGAGGAACTCATCCAGCTTCTGGTCAGTGCTGGCAGCGCATCAAACGTGCCTGGGCTGGTGCTGAGTCAGGCCACATCCCCCAGCCAAGGTCCCCAGGAGAGGAGAAGCGACCAGAACTGGCAGATCTGCAGCTCCACACCCACTCCTGCCTGATGTGCCCCCATCCCTGCCCTTCCCTGGCAGCAGCACTGCACCCACCCCATCCTCAGCCAGCACTGCCAGGGACCAGCCTGCTCAGGGACAGCAGAAACCCCATCAACACCCCAGGAGGAGCCCCAAATCCAGCCACAGAACCCCAAAAAATCAACAGCAGGGACAGCCTCAGGAGACATCCCAAACCCAGCCATAGAATCCCAAAAAAACAACAGCAAGGACAGCCCAAGAGGAGTCCCAAATCCAGACATACAACTCCAAAAAATCAACAGCAGGGACAGCCTCAGGAGACATCCCAAACCCAGCCACAGAATCCCAAAAACTCCATCAACAGCAAGGACAGCCCCATGAGACATCCCAAACCCAGACACCGAATCCCAAAAAATCAACAGCAAGGAGAGCCCAAGAGAAGTCCCAAATCCAGCCACAGAATCCCAAAAAATCAACAGCAAGGACAGCCCCAGGAGGAGTCCCAAATCCAGCCATGGAATCCCAAAAATTCCATCAACAGCAGGGACAGCCTCAGGAGAAGTCCCAAATCCAGCCACAGAAACCCAAAAAAAAATCAACAGCAAGAACAGCCCCAAGAGACAGCCCAAATTTAGACACAGAACCCCAAAAACTCCATCAACAGCAAGGACAGCCCAAGAGGAGTCCCAAATCCAGCCACAGAATCCCAAAAAAATCAACAGCAGGGACAGCCCCATGAGACATCCCAAATCCAGCCACAGAGCCCTAAAAGAGCTGGGGTTGGAAGGGAGCTCTGGAGATGACCCAGTCCACCCCCTGCCAAGGCAGGTGATGCACATCCAGGTGGGTTTGGAGTGTCTCCCTCAGAGAAGGAGGCTCCATGTCTTCCCTGGCAGCTGTTCCAGTGCTCTGCACCCTCATGGAGAGGAGCTCCTCATGTTGAGTGAAACATCCCCCGGTTTAGTTTGTGTCCAGCACACACAGGTGCACATCCCAAATGTCACAAGCTCACTCTTAAATCCAGCGTGTGAAAGGGATTCAGAAACCCTCAAGTCCTTCCCAACACAGCACTCCAGGCTAAACCCACACAAATTATGTCAAAGCTCCCCCAGGCTCAACTTGGTGCTCCAGGAGGACACAGAACTCCCTGTGAACATCCCTGAAGCATCAGCCCCATAAATCTTGAAGCCTCTCCCTTGCCATGACAGGAAATTCTTATTGCACTAAGAGGGCGTCTTTAGTAAGCATTACTACAGCAGCGAGCTTAATGGCACAGCTATATTTTAATAGGCATTTCAATGACTATCAAATCAAGTTCAACACACTGAAACTCCTCTTGCACTGCTGTGGAAACAGGAAAAAAATGACACAATTCACTGCAACACCGAGCTGATGATGCAGAGCAAAGTGCCTAAAGCAAGAAGGAAATGAGGTGGTGGGAAGATGCTTTCATTTCCTACTGTTCTTCCTCCTCAGTATTTCTGCAAGGGAAAACAAAATCAAAATTCCTCTGTTCCTTTCTCAAGAAAGCCTCTGGAATGGGAGAAAAAAAGATGAAGGGAGTTTGAGACTTTTTACACATCAAACCTTACTCAATTTCTTTTTCTTTGCCATCACATTATCAGGCTGCCTCCAACAGCGAGAGTACAGACCCCAAGTCAAAGAAACCCCAAGGAACTTGTTCTGCTTTCCCCAAAAGAACACCCAGAGAGAGGAATGACCTGCTGAGAGCCCCAGCTGGACCTAGCAACACTTTCCTCCTCTCTCCCAAAACAGCCAGGCTAGGGCAGAAATGGGAAATCAGCGACACTTTTCCTGAATTTGCACCTCGCACCGGAATTAGGGAGAAAAATCACCATGGGAGCGAGTCAAACAGCACTGAATGCACTCAAAGATAAGAGCAGCATTTTGCAAAAACAGGGAAAAATTGTTTTTCTCCAGAGCAGGGGCAATCACATGCTCGGGGCAGCTTCCAGCAGACTTGGCTCGGCCACTGGCCCTAACAAAGGGTCACTGTCCAGCTCCCTCTCAGCTCCAGCCTGGGGCAGCTCTCACAGACAGCTCATATCCCTGTAATTCCAATTTCCCCACCTCAGAGAATCCTGTGAACCCACACCAATCTTTGTGTTCATCCTGGAGGAAATAAGGAAAAGTAACTGGTATGATCCCACTATTCATTAAAGAGCCAGCATCAAGTTTTACTCCATAAATTCAGACTTCTGGGAAGGGGGAAATCCAGAGTAGAGGAACAGCCTAAATCTGTTTCCAGACCCTGAGCTCCACAATTTTGGCACAATAAGAACCCACCTGTACATTCACAATCATTCACTTTATCATGAGTTAATTTCATAATTCTAAAGCCTCTTCTAGCCTAATCACAGAATATTCTGAGTTGGAAGTGACCTACAAGGATCAACAAGTCCAACTCTTTTATTATTATTATTTATCAATGATTTTTAATAAATATATAGTGTAATAAATTGGTATTTTAAAGTTGGTGCAGCCCAGTAATCGATCCCAGATGTACACAGGAATTCCCAGGTGAGAACTTGGTTCCCCACAGCTAAGGCACCCTTCAAGCCCACTGAAACACATCAAAAATAACCCTTAGACTTCCTTCCCTCACTGCCCTGAGCCTCCAAATTGCCCTTGTTAATTCAGAATAATTCAAATTCGTAACTCCTTCCTTCCCAAGCACAATCATCCAAGAAAAATGTATTTTAAAACTCCCCTGATGGTCACATACTAATGCCAGGAGGGTGATTAATGTGCCACTAACCCAGCAGTAACTCACTCACCTCTGCTGTAAGAAAGGGA
>NW_005054369.1:2398567-2411843 GCF_000277835.1 Geospiza fortis | reverse complement strand
CCCTCTTTTTGCAGTTTATTTTCCCAGCATCACTGTGAGGATTCCCTGCAAAGGGGGGAGGCATTAGCAGCCAGCACATGCCCAGGGCAGAGCAGGGCCAGAGGCAGCTCCTGGCCAAGGAGCAGACCCAGGCTGTTCCTAGCACTGCAAACAGCAGCTTAAGGGGACTGATTTCCCTGCCATCATTCCCCAAATCTGCTTGGAAAGCTCCAACAGGCAGCAAAGCTTGTGCTACACTGGACAGTGTAGCTTTCACCTTAAAACGTTTGCTTCTCTTGCTGAAAAAATATTGCATTCATCTAAAATCAGTGGTTATTTCTCAACTCATCTCCACTTGCAGCACCTCTACCTCAAAACAGAACTATTAAAAAACCAAATTAATACAGCCAGCACACTCCACACTCAATTCATGCCCAGCAAACCAGCTTGTTTTTGATATATAAATCACACATTTGCCCTGGCTATGTTTGGTGAAAGCATCCACTGAGACACCAGGAGCTCTCAGCAGTGAGACCTGGGCTGGAAAAGGTGGGGAGATTATTTGTGCCATTTTCCTGCAGGAATCTAACTCAGTCCCCTTGCTAAGCAGCATTCAATGTTCTGGAGAAAAACAATTTAAACTTTAAAAATGCTTCTTGCTCCACGAATGGCCCAAGAGCAAGAGAAAGCTGCTGCATGCAAAGGTAACAACACAAATTCTGTCATGTGCAGATGCAGCAAAAAGGGAAACAACTGTAGAAGTCAAGGTTTCATTAATGATTACCAATATTTTACTTTTCATTCAGTTTATCCAGGTATTTCACAAAGCTGTCACTACCCATCTCCTGAAAACCTAAGCTGGCATGCAATCATTCTAGCTCCCCTCCACAAAATTCTTTTATATTTTCCACACTTTTTATGTAAATGTTATGGAAGCATCCAGACAGCCCTTTACAAATATAATACATGAACTCCTGGTCTTAGAAGTTCATATCCTGCTTTAAGATCAGCACACTGTGTTGTAGATGGTATCAACACTCGGACTGTAAAAGCTTGCAGTTATGCCAATATTTTAAATATTCAAGCCCTAAAAGTATTAAAACTCCTGGTTTTCAGCCAAGAACACGTTCACCTTCGTGTGCTCTATCTGTGGAAAGTGCAGCTGTTGCAGGAAGCCCAAACTGTACTTTCTGTGTTTAAGGCAAAAATCTGAACCAGTTCCATCACTCATCGCAGCCCAGCAAATAAAGAGAGGCTCCTCTGCAGCACCAGTGATTGATAAAAATCTGTTAATAAATCACTTCAAGAATACATTCAAGTAGAAAATCAAACCAGAGCTGAACCCACACAAAACTTCCAACAATGTCAGCAGCACCGCAACTGAGTCATTCTCTCCAGTCTTGACTAAAATGTGCTTATCTGGCTGCATCCAGTCTTTATTTTTGGGGAATAAGAATTCCCTCCCCACAGAGATCAAAGCAAGATACTTTTAGTCACTCCTTGAAGACTCAAATGATTCTTAAAGAAGGTCTGGGATGATTTGGGAAGGTTTGGTCCTTTCCAACTTTAATGATTCCAAGATCATCCAGTCCAACAGTCAGCCCAGTACCATGGTGACCACCAGCCCATGTCCCCAAATGACACATCCACAAGTTTTGGACACTTCCAGGGATGGGGATTGCACCAGCTGCTGGGACCCCACTCGCAGTTTGGCTGCAGCACTGGTTAAACCAAGCCTTTGCCATAATCTCACACAAGCACCGCCTCCATCAACATCCCAAAACTGGGATTGAGCAGGAGAGACACCAGACAGAATGCAAAGCCCAATTGCCATAATCAGCACTTTAGAGACACATGAAGGCCTTATAAAACAATCCCTTACCCACAAGCACCTCCTGGAGCTCTGCAGGGCACCAATGCTCAGCATTAAAGCAATCCCATCTAACTGCAGATGTCCCTACTACCAGATAAACATCTAATGTGCTTTTTAAATCCTTTTAGAGTCTTAGTTCCAGTCAAACGCTCAAGAACGCAACCAACAAATACAAATAAAATAAATACAACTAAAGCGTAGTTAATAAATACCAAAAGAATATCTGGCTCTGCATCAAAAAGTTTGGGGTTGGTGTTTTGTCCCGTTTGACTCACCCACTGTGGAAATTACTGGCCAAGAAATATCTCTGCACCACAAAAAATATCTGTTCTCATCTCCAGCCACTTCAGTGTCAGCAAGGACAGCTGTTTCCTCACCAAAACAGCTCAGTGACTGAAATATCTGGGAAAAGGAGCTTTATCCACTGCTTTGTCACATGTCACTAAATGATTTTTACAAAAGAGTCAATGGCAGCTGTTTGTGAGGCAGACCCAGTGCTCCAGGAATTCTGAGCTGCCCCTGTGCACACTCCTGCCATGGCATGGACAAAATGTTTGGCGTCTTTATGCCCAAATGTCAGTGAGCAGCACCAAAAAAGGGCAGAGCAGCCCAGTGGAGGTGACAGAGGTGGCAGACAGTCTGTCAGCAGCTGCAGAGGTGTTACTGACAGGGAAGGACAGAGCTGGATCCTGCCATACCAAACACAACCTTCTACACATCAACTCTGATATGAAACAAAAGCCAAAATATCTCCAATTTTTTTTTTAATTAAATTACTACAAACTTATTTTTTTACAACCAGTTTGAGTCACTCTTCACACTGGGAACTTCAGAGATCAATCCACAAGAAGGAAAAAAAAATCCAAAAAACAAACCCACAAGACACACCAGGCTCAGAGAGAAGGCAATAAAATAGGCTCTTATATCTTCTCCACCCAAGAATCCTGGTCAAAGAACGTGATGGGAAGATGGAAACACCAACAACTACCAGCTATGGCAAGAAAAATGTAACGAGCAAGACTGAGGCAGTGTAATAATGGGGGAAAGGGTGAGCAGGAAGGAGGGAATTCCTGCAGGGATGACAAGGCAACAGGTGATGCCTGCAGAAAATTGGTGGGAATTTATAAGGACAAAAGAAGAGAAATAAAGGAAAAGAAGGGACTGGACACCAGGTAACATCACCACTACCTCGGGTTAAGCAGAGCATACTAAAGGCTTGAGTGCAAGCATTATTATTTTCTACATTAAAGCTACAAATGAGCCACAGATTGATGCAAAAGAACAATTCTCCCACAGCACCCCAAAGCAGCAGGAAAAAGTCAATCAAACAACAGCTGCTGGACACATCCTCAAAACAGTAATTAAAGATTTCTTGTCATGCTGATGTTAGTTTCCACTCATACACTCCCACTTTGAGAGATTAACCTTGTATTTATCAACAGAAACATTCCCACAGGCCCTTATCTCCACTTTGCTGGCCCAAGCGACACGTTTCACTGTATCTCTGCACAGAGCAAGCCCTCCTTCAGAGGCCAGCATCGGCAGGGCATCCCAAGCCACCCCCTCGATAATCCCAGCCCTGGCAGGGCAGGATCTGCTCGCTGCACTCACATGCACAGCAGATTTTCCTGAGAGCAAGCGTCCTTCTCAATCCTCCACCATCTGCCTCAAGACTCACAAACTCAATTCTCATCAACAGCTTCCATCTGGCTCAGCACGGAGAGATTTCCTGCAGCAGGCTCTGCTACAAGGAGCACTTTTTTTCTATTACCAGTTGCTTCCACTCCATTTCTGATCCACACACTCTGCGTGAAGCAACTCCTCAATGAAAGCACCCAACTCCCTGCCCTGAACCATTCCCTGCTGCCAGCATCTCCTCCTGCAGACCAGCTGGCACATGAGGGGGATGCTCAAGGCTAAAGCAGCAGCTGGGAGGCAGGGAAGGCAAGAGGGGCGCTCCCCATCATCCTGTACCTCTGCCCACCCCCAGAGGCACCAGCAGCACCAGGCAAGGCCATGCTCTCCCTTAATTCTGGTTTTTCCTTTTTATTCCACGCATGAAACTTGGGAAAACCCTAACACAGCCCTGCTGAAGGGTTTTGGGTACAGTGTGGACTCATCTGTTCCTTGTCCTACCAGCACATTCAGGCTATGTTCTGAGTTCTGATTTTTCCTTTTTATTCCATGTATGAAACTTGGGAAAACCCTAACAGAGCCCAGCTGAAGGGTTTTGGGTATAGTGTGGACTCATTTGTTCCTCGTCCCTCTGGGACACTCAGATCCTCTTCTGAGTCCTCGTTTTTTCTTTTTATTCCATGTATGCATACAGGGAAAATCCCCCCTACACAGCCCAGCTGAAGGTTTTTTGGTACAGCATGGCCTCATCTGTTCCTTGTCCTCCCAGGACATGGAAACGTGGCTCAGGCCCTGTTCTGAGTTTTGGTTTTTCCTTTTTATTCCATGTATGAAAATGGGGAAAACCCCCTTAACATAGCCCAGCTGAAGCTTTTTGGTTATGGTGTGGCCTCATCTGTTCCTTGTCCTCCCAGGACATGGAAACGTGGCTCAGGCCCTGTTCTGAGTTTTGGTTTTTCCTTTTTATTCCATGTATGCATACAGGGAAAATCCCCCCTACACAGCCCAGCTGCAAGTTTTTGGGTACAGTGTGGGCTCATTTGTTCCTCATCCTTCTGAGACACTCAGGTCCTGTTCTGAGTCCTGCTTTTTCCTTTTAGTTCCATGTATGCAAATGGGGAAAATCCCCCCTACACAGCCCAGCTGAAGGTTTTTGGGTATGGTGTGGCCTCATCTGTTCCTGTCCTCCCAAGACATGGAAATATGGCTCAGGCCATGTTCTGAGTTCTGATTTTTCCTTTTCATTCCCTGCATGAAAATTGGGAAAACCCCCCTTACACAGCCCAGCTGCAAGTTTTTGGGTACAGTGTGGGCTCATTTGTTCCTCATCCTTCTGGGACACTCAGGCCCTGTTCCAAATTCTGATTTTTCCTTTTTATTCCATGTATGAAAATAGGGAGAACTCCCCCTAACAGAGCCCAGCTGAAGGTTTTTGGGTACAGTGTGGCCCCATCTGTTCCTGTCCTCCCAGGACACTGGGCCCTGGCCCCCCACAGATGTTATTTTATGTTTTATTCCATCCAGCCCCCAGCCGGTGACGCCGGCACTTCCGCGCTTTGTTTGGATAAGCAGGAGGAGGAAGGCAGAGCAAACACAAACACCTCGGGCTGCACTTGCAGGAGGCATCTGTGTGCCTCAAGAGGCTCTCAGGTATTCCAGATACCTGTGCTGGAACCCTGGATGCTGAGAATTTCAGACTTTCTGTGCTGAAAGGCACTGACCCCCAAGAAAAGGCTACGTTTGAATTAAAACTGTAAAAAAAAAGCTTCCAAAATTAATTAATAACAATAAAATTATAAGTGTATAGTTTAAATAGAAGCGTGTATATCACATAATAAAAAGCTTAGAATTTAAAGTTTTACAACATAGTAATACATATAAAACTACAATACAAGTTTTAAAGCAGTAACTTTAAAGCTTATCCCATTTGACCCCCTGCCATGGCAGGGACACCTTCCACTATCCCAGGGTGCTCCAAGCCCATCCAACCTGGCCCTGGACACCTCCAGGGATGGAAATACCAAATCAAACACCTTCAATCAGCCCCCTACTGTCACTGCCAGAAAGTGTAAAGCAGTCACTTCTTCACGAGTTTAAATAGTATTTTGTACTTAAACAGAGAAGTCCACATTACAGAACACAAGCAATTAGTTATTAAGTTAAAAATAAAAACAACCTAAGTGTCATTTCTTAATTAGATAGTTTTATATCTATTTTTATAAGGTTTTTTAAGGAAAAACTATCTTGTAACTTCTTGGTAAAATACTGTAAAGCCCGCGACTTATAAATAAGAAATAATAAACATCTAAATCCAAACACAAAATACCATCTCAAACACTTTCAATCCCAACCCTAACTCAAAGAAAAAATCAGCATTAGCTCTGTGCTCTCTCCAGTCCCAAGCGCCCACCCTGCACTGCCAAATGTTCCAAATGCTCCAGGAAGCTCTGCCAGAACCAGCCAGGAGGTTCCTCCTCAAGGGAGACAATTCCTGCTTCCCTCTCCACGTGGGACTCCTCAGGGATAATGAGATTTCCCCAAAAGCCCCAGACCTGCTCAGCCAGGCAGCTGCTCCAGCAGGTTTTCCACCTCAATATTCAATAATTTCTGCAGCACATCCATAATAGCGGCACAGCCACTGCAAGAGCAGGGATGTACAAACACAGTGCCTCAAAAACCCAAGTGCCTACAAGCACAAACACTGATTATGTACAATTCTGCTGCCATTCCCATTCGGAAATTACACAGCAAATCCTGTTCCACTCACTTGTTGGTATTTTCGACTGGGGGAACACAAAGACATTTTGCTACTCCAACACCCTCAAGGCAAAATCAGCCACCAAAACCCTCAGCAAACACGTTCTAAAAAGGGTTGTGCTGAAATAATATAAGCAGCACTCAAAATAAAGCAGCAGTACAAAAATACAAAAAACCCCAAATTCACGTATGGCAGCCAGTGGTTGCTTCAGTTCTTCACCCATCTGTTTGTTTTGTTACATAGAGGGTACATGATTACACATCATGGTTCTCAATGCAACTATTTCAGTTTAGTTACAAAGCTATATGGAGCAGAAAAATATTTCCAGAGATATTTCATCTTTCTGCTGATGGAACCGAAATGCAGCAACTGCAGCTTCTTGTATTACAAATCTTTACATCAGAAATCAGATTTAATGCACAAATTACATAAACATGGGCAGATAATTCTATAAATATATAAATGTTTGCACAACTACAGTCTGAAAAGGGAGAGAAAGTTTCAGAATTACAAGAATTCTCTGTTATTGAACATTTTTTTGGTTTAGACAGGGAGTGATTTCAATTCCTCCCCCCCTACGAGCTAAATGAGGAAAGTATTCCAATAACTCATCAAGGAATTCATTAAAGCCTTACTCAGAAAATTACTATTGTCAGAACAGCCCTGGGGGCCACCACAGGCTAGAAAACAGAACTAAAAATGCTTTTAAGTTTAATAAAAAAGAAAAAATCTGACTTGTCAGTGGTCCACCACTCTACCAAATAATACCCCTAAGCAGGAGCAGCTGCACTGAGTATTTTGAGGAAGTTTTGGAATTGCAGGAAGTCAAAGGGGAGAGGCAAAACTGACACCTTGGGTGGAATAAATACTTGAAAACTGGGTTGGAGGCAGTTGTTGGAGCTCCTATTCATTACCAGCAGTCAGCCCCAGCTATTTATCTGCAGCTGGACATATCCCCAGGTGTTTAACAAGAGGTATTGGATTTCAGCCCTGCAGGACCACACTGAAGGATGAGACAAAGCAAAGGATCCTCCATGTGCTCCACAGCCAACATGGGACAAACTCCAGAAACACTAATATTTAAAGGAAAAATTATCCCAACCCTTACTCCTGTAGCTGCAGGCTGACAGAGGGGCTTCCTGGAGAAGGTTTGATTTTAAGTTGTCTCCATTTTTTTTTCCCCTTCCCTGAAAGCTTTGCCTTTGCAGAAAGGAAAATGCCTTTGTAACACAGAGAAGCCTGTGCCAAGTGTGGCAAAGAGCCCAAAATCAGCATTGTTTGAGTGCACCTAGGTCAGGCATTTCCAACAGAACACATAAAGGGATAATTACAAAACCCACCAAGGTGCTACCTGAAGTCAGAGAATCCCACAATGGTTTGGGTTGAAGGGACCCTAAAGCTCATCCCATTGCACCCCCTGCCATGGCAGGGACACCTTCCACTGTCCCAGAGTGCTCCAACCCCATCCAGCCTGGCCTTGGACACTTCCAGGGATGGCAATACCAAATCAAACACCTTCAATCAGCCCCCTGGCTACTGTCACTGCCATACCTGCATACCATGTAAAGAGTAAAAGTCACTTTTCTACCTCCTCTTTTATCTTCTAGGATAAAGAGTAAAATCAGCAGCTGAAATCTCCCTAAGCCAACTGAAAACTTCCTTTGCAAAGTTAAATCAAAGCTCTGTATTGTGGTCATAAGCAGCTGGCTACCTACTGAATTCAGTTTATGCCCTATGAGAAAAAATAATTCCTGGAAAATCCCAACAGGAATCATTTCTCTGAACAATCCCAGCCCATAATGTTGTTGCAGACCTGGATGAAAACAAACAGGAGTCAACACTCCCTTCCACTTATCTGGTAAGGTTATCCCTCCCCAATCTGCTGTTTGCAACAAGTGTTTATTGACAGAGAACAATGGTGGCTGCTGAGCAAACTGGGAGGAGCTGAGCACAAGCCTGCAGTCCAGCTCGGGTCATTCCTGCAGGAAGAGGTGTGGTGCATCTTCCAGCCCCTGCCCTCTGCTCCAGGAGCTGCCAGGATGGGGCAGCACGGAAACGCAACCCTCAGCAAGCAGGGAATTGAAGGGTACTGGAAAATAGAGCCATGGAAGGGTTTGGGTTGGAGGGCATCATAAATAGCATCCAGTGCCACCCCCTGCTATGGCAGGGACACCTTCCACTGTCCCAGGCTGCTCCCAGCCCCAAAGGACACCTGCAGGGATCCAGGGGCAGCCACAGCTTCTCTGGGAATGCCACCCCCATCCTCACAGGAAACAATTCCTTCCCAATATTCCCATCCAAAACTATTCTATGTCATTTTTAAGCCATCTCCCCTTGTCCCGTCCCTCCATCCCTTGCAGAGAGTCTCTCTCCATCCTTCAGGCACTGTAAGTCCACTCTGAGGTCACCCCAAGGCTTCTCCAGGCTGAACCATCCCAATTCTCTCAGCACTTCCTCCCAGCAGAGGGATGTAAGAAATAACACCCTGCTCTGGGTGTCCAGGGGATGGAACAAATAAAAAACCCTGATCTGGGTGTGCAGGGGATGGAACAAATAAAAAACCCTGATCTGGGTGTGCAGGGGATGGAACAAATAACACCCTGATCTGGGTGTGCAGGGGATGGAACAAATAAAAAACCCAATCTGGGTGTGCAGGGGATGGAACAAATAACACCCTGCTCTGGGTGTCCATGGGATGTGTTGGCTCTAGGAAACTGAACCTGCACGTGCTCACTCCAATCCTCTGATCAATGCCCCAGCAAATCTTCCATGGACATTTGACACTTCCACTTCTGCTCCACAGGTTTGGGATGTGTCACAGCACAGCCCTGCTGTCACTAACAGCTGTCACCTGTCCTGTCCTGCCAGGCAGCTCCCAACCTCACAGCACAGCAGCACTAAAATTGCCAAGATGCATTCCTAAGATCCATCTTTTTCCTTTTCCTTCAGATGTTTCCTTCCCTGCTCTAAGGCACAAGATCATCACCTTGAACAAGAGTCCTCATGTGCCACCACAGCTCTCCACAGCCTGGACTGGGACTCCAGGGTTCCACAAAAGCCTTAAATCTGTCCTCAAGCACCACAGTCCTCCCTGAAGCAGCAGAGGAGAAGCAGCAGTGCTTGGCTGTAGGATTTACTGTGCCTTCACCAGCTTTCATCTTGACAAATTCTCATCCCCCTTCAAAGGGACATTACAAGAGCTGCAAAAATTTTAAATCATAACCATTGTATCAATTCTTAGTCCACCAACTCTTTAAAGCCTTTCCCCAATATTAAATGCATATATTTCTATGTATCTGCTGTGAAGGTATTTCCATAAACCCCTTTGGAAAAGCTATCCCAATCTCAGAGAGACTGGGATAACAACAGAACTCCCTGACCATGAAGTGTGGCCAATGCCCCCATCTAAAATTAGGCTTGTTATTATTTGCCAAGTGGTGACACACAACAAAACCTCACCAGGAACAAACAAAAATACTGGAACTCACTTTGGAAAAGACCTCCAAGACCAACAAGTCCAAGTCCAATCCCCACCTTTGCACCAGCCCAGAGCACTGAGTGCCACATCCAGCCCTTCCTTGGACACCTTCAGGGATGGGGACTCAAGCTCAGTAACTGGGAAGTTCTCCTTTTACATCTGACCATCCAAGGGCATGTGGCACTGATCTTCTGTTTCATCATTTATTCAATTAAAAAAAAAAAAGAACTAAACTACTACAGCAGTGGTCTGGTTACTCCATATGACCACAAACCTTTGAACACAAAGGCATTTTAAATACCATATTTTTTAACCACAGTAGCATCAGTTCTACCTCTCAGGGCAGTTCTCAGCCCAAATGAAAAGGGGCAAAGAGTAGAATTCAGCATTTGGAAGCTACCACAGCCACTGTGCATGATCTCTGAGGTGCTGGTCAGGCTCCCAGACCTCCCAGAGCAGCTCCTTACATCCCTTTTCCCCAGCAGAAGGAAAACCTCCAAAACTACAAATCTCCCATCACACTAAAAGCAGGGAATGGGAGGCTGAGCAGCCACACTCCAGAGCCACTGTGCGACACTGAGGGGACACAAACAGCTCTCTAGACTCTCTGGAAGCCTCTGATGTCCCCTCTGATGTGGAGGAAGCCACACACCCAACATGGTCCCCTCCACACAGCCACACTCCTCCCCACCAGCTCAGGGCAAGGGATGAAAGGCAGGATTGAGATGAAGGACAAGGATCTGCAGCCCTGGGAGCAGGGAAAAGCTCCTCCAAGGAAGCTGATCCTGTCCCTGTTCCGCCTGGCTCCCCACACGTTCCCCTAATGTCCGTATGATCCCATGAGATCCACACCCATTCCTCCTGCAGCTGAGCCCTGAACGCGCTCAGGAAGCGGAGCTGAGTCACTCTCTCAACTGCCTGCTGAGATAATAATGCCTCTGCACACAGGCCCAGGGCAGCAAATTCACTGTGCAGGCATGCAGGGCGCCCAGGAGCATATCCCCAAAATCCCCAAATCCCACTGTGCCACGGGGGAGAGCTCCTCAACACACCAGCTGTCACTACAGGCTTCTTGGCATCGTTGTTCCAGCTGCATCACAACCAGCAGAGCTTCAGGTCTTGAGAGGTTAAGACAACTCTGAACAGGGATATATACAGGAGGGGGAGAAGGGATATAAATGCGTTATATGGGCACATGTATGTATTTTATATGCACACAACTCTATATACAGACACAGGTACATTTCTGAGCTCCCACTGCTGTGACACAAACATAACCACAAGAACACACCTCCCTGATAGTTCTGCTTGGGGAAGCCTGCACAGAGAATCACAGAATATTTGGGATTGGAAGGCACCTCTGGAGATGACCCAGTCCATCCCAGCTGTCACCTGGAGCAGGTGACACAGGAACACACCCAGGTGGGCTGGGATGTCTCCACGCCCTCCCTGGGCAGCTGTTCCAGAGCTCTGCCACCCTTCATGGAAAGAAGTCCTGGCTCACAGTGAGGTGGAACTTCTCCTGGCTTAGTCCATGGCCACTGCTCCTCACCCTGCCACAGAGCACCACTGGAACGAGCCTGGCACCAGCATTTTGGAGATATTTGCATGGGTTGATGAGACACCCAAAGCGTTGTACATTATGTTTCTCTAAGTCCCATTAGCATTCCTGTTAGGGATTTTCTCCCTGGCAGACAATACTGAGTCAATATCAGACGCAGGGCTGGTCATGGCAAATAGGAAGAAAAATATTCCCAAGGCTGAATTTTCAGGTTAACAACAGCATCTCCAATTCTGTTTGGGACTACACAACTGTTGCATCAATTCTCCACAACCTGTATCTTTCAAAAGCAGCAGAAAATAAAACATCAGAAGACTCACAAAGCCCTTTCTTAACAACTTAAAGGTCCATAAAACACATAGGACCAAACTGAATACTCGTTTTCTTTATGAGGACAGCAAAAAGAAGCTATTCCTCCCAAAGCAGCCTCTAACAGAATGGCACAGGTCAGTGAACCCAATGTTCAATTAGCTCTAAATGTGATTTATCTCCTTGCGACACTTCATCCACTTTCACCCCTCACATCCCTGTCATGCAGAGAGAAATCCCCTGTTTGGTGAGGATCTCAGCCTCCTAGCAGGAAAAAGAAAACAAACTATCAGAGAAACATAAATTATTATAAAACCATTACAAACTTCTCTGCAGAGCAATGGACACAGAAAATACCAACTAAGCAGATTCCCTTGGGCTTCTTCAAACTGGGAGGGGTTTTTTTACTCTCAAATTACATTTAAATCCAGTTTTCTTACCACACATACAATCCCCCACACTGGAGAGGCAAGTACACTTCAAGTATGCTATGAAACAATCAAGTCAATTTCACTTCTTTTCTCTCATGTCGCTTTCAAATCAATTTCAATTCAATTTCAAGACATTCCTGGAAAGCGGCCGGGCAGTCACCCCCACCACAGCACAGACGCGGAGTTCCTGCAAAAGAGGAACTTGCTTTCGAATGTCACTGTGCTGTAACATCAGCTTGTACTACGTGACAATTCAGTCATTCCAAAATACCCATCCCACACCACCCGGCAGATAATTTGGAAACTTAACCAGGGACTGCCATCATCGGCACTTCTGCTTCCCTGTGCTTGTCCTGCATCCTCAGCGCTGGAATTACCCACAGGTCCCAAACTTTGGAACTGTGATTTTCTAATAATTTTTAAAAGCCAAGCTATGGTTTTCTAGGGACACGCACACAGAATTTAAAATTAATTCCTACAATTCACTCAGGTTTTACTCAGCCCCAGAAACTCCCTTCTTCCTGCTGCCTTTGTTTATGAAGTTTAGCTGTGCGTTTCTATGAAAAGTTGTTCCTCACAATCAATCCAGCCCAAGAACTGTGGTAGGCATTGAACTTCACGTTTCCAATTTGAATAGTCAGATTTATTATTTCCTTCCCCCAGACAAACGCTTATTCACACCAATAAAGTTTCCTGCGCCGCACCCCCAAAATAAAGCCTTCTGCTGCAAAAGCAACATCTTTAAACTCATTCCGGGCCCAAACCTCACGGGGGTTTGGTCGGTTTAGTCCCAGCAGGGATGTGCGAGCCACCAGCTGGGAACAATCCCCCTCTGTTCGAGAGGGACGGAAGGAGCGCGGGAGGAAATGGATCCCAGAAAGCCCTGATCTGTAAGAGCATCACACTCCGGCAGAACCCAGAGGAACAGCACTCGGGGCACGGGCTGGGCTCCCAAAGCAGCCAGCCTGGGAGCGCGGGGAGAAAGAGCCCGACCTGAACACAACTCGGAGCTGCTCCGCTCCGCGCAGCGCTCGGGGAGCGACGGGACCGCAGCGGAGCGCAGGGAGAGAGGCAACTTCTCCCAGCGGGGCACGGCGTTCCCAGAGAGCTCCTCAACTTCCCGGGAGCCGGGAGGAGCCGGGCGGGGGAGGCAGGAACCGGAGGGGACTCGGGGGAACACCGCGCTCCATCCCGGCCGGAGCGGAGCGGGGAGCCGGGCAGGGACGGGGAGGCCGCGGCCGGGGGGGGCCCC
>NW_005054369.1:2386107-2398512 GCF_000277835.1 Geospiza fortis | reverse complement strand
GGGGGGGCGCGCCCCCGCCCGGCCCCCCCGCCTCTCAGCGTCCCCTCCGCGCCCGGCCGGCGGCGGCCGAGCGGCTCCACACAAAGGGAGCGCCCTCCTGCCCGCGGTTTTATTCGTGGTGCCTTCCCGGCTATTCCCGGCTGTGTCCCAGGTGCACCCGGTCCTGCACTGCCCCAAGTTTCTGGCTGCATGCTCCCCGGATATATAATAACACGGGGGTTTTGCCAATGTTTGGTGGCTGGAGCAGGATGTGTGTTTGGAGGTTGCCGTGCGGGAGCCGGACGAGCACGGGAAGCGGGGCCATGAGAACACTGTGGGGTTAAACAAGGCCGAGTGCGGTGTTGCTGCTGGGTCGGGAAAAGCCCCGGTGTGGATGCAAGCTGGGGGTGAAGTGATGGAGCAGCCCTGGGATGAAGGGCTCGAGGGGCTGGTGGCAGAGCTGGACATGCCCTGGCTACATGGGGAAAAACATAGAGTCCTGGACTCATCCCGCACCATGGGCACTATGGAAAAGGGGAATTCTTTGGGAAATCCCACCTGCTGAGCTGCCTCCAGCCCTGGGATCCAACCTCAAAAGGATGTGGAGCTGCTGGAGAGATTCCAGAGCAGGCCATGGATACACCCAAGGGCTGGAGCCCCTCTGGAGCCAGGCTGGGGAGCTTGGGGGGGCTCACCTGGAGAGGAGAAGGCTCCAGGGAGAGCTCAGAGCCCCTTGCAGGGCCTGAAGGGGCTCCAGGAGAGCTGGAGAGGGACTGGGGACAAGGGATGGAGGGACAGGACACAGGGAATGGCTCCCAGTGCCAGAGGGCAGGGATGGATGGGAGATTGGGCAGGAATTTTTGGCTGTGAGGCCCTCCACAGGGTACCCAGAGCAGCTGTGGCTGCCCCTGGATCCCTGGCAGTGCCCAAGGCCAGGCTGAACAGGGGTTAAAGATTATAAACCTTCTGGTTTCTAGACCCAAGTCCAAAATCTTGTCCAAATCTAGCATCTCCTGGCTAATTAAGTGTGGAATAAATGATTACAAAAGAAAGAGCAAGGGAAGTGAACTTCCTGTTCCCAATCCCTGTAGTCTTGGAGACATCCAGGACTATGCTTTTAAAAAATAATAATAATAATTTAAAGCCTTTAGGAAACAGCAGAGGGCTAACACTTAAAAGGAATAAAGAGAAGTGAAATGACTGACTGGCTGTCGTTTGGTAGGATTAGTCCTCTGCCAAAGGGGAAGCCCTTTAGCACGAATTTAAGGATTAAGATAGATCCAGGGTTGAATCTTTTTTTCTCTCCTTATTTTCTTGTGTTGTGTGGATGGCAAAGGACCAGTTTCTGCAACAGCGTTTTGCTGTCAGGTTTTGAGATCAAGTACTCAGACCCCTGAATGAGTCTGCTCCTCTCTCCATGTCCTTTTCCCGCCCTTGGGATTGGTTTCCCAGGACATCACCAGCATGTTCAAACTCATCCAGGTTTTATTGTAGCCGTCCTGCAGAATCCCAGGGGGCTGTGATGAGGCAGCTGCTGCACCTTTGTTCCTTCTGCCCAGGAGTGAGGACATCAAAAGGTTTTCAAAGCCATGGCTTGTCCTCGTTATCCTGCACTAATGGATCAATGATTTAGAGCCTTCCCAAAGACAACTTACAAGGGAGCTCTTTGATTTCACACCTTTATTTCCATAAGGGAAATCAAAGTGAATTGAGTGAAATACTGGATGTGTTCCCTCTGTGCCTGTAGTCACCTTTGGTTTTCCACAGCAGGGAAAGTGAAAAGCAATAATATTTATTTCCAGCTATGAATATTACACCCTTTTATACAGCTGGTGAGTTATTTTTGTGGTGCTCCTAAATATATGCAGCAAAACTGCCAGAGCTGCACAGGCCTCGGGTGCTTTAGGGATTTTTGAGGCTATTGCTGGAACAATCTGTAAATCTGGGAGCCGATTGACTTTTCATTTACATCACTGATAACCAGGAATTGCTTCTGTGGAACTGTGGTGGCTTTGCAGGTCCGGGGTGTGAGAGGGGACACAAACCAGGATGCTGATGTTAATTTAAAGCTGTAGTCAGTTAATAAATGAGTTATTGCTGCAGTCTCTCCTTTCTGGGCCTCAGGGTTCAAAGCTGAAATGTATTTGTTTCTGTTCTGAGGGAGGCCAAGGGAACACTCGTGTTTCCCTTCATGAGAAATGTGCTGCTGCCAAGCTTTCCTCAGGTGTTAACCAAGACTTAAATTAAGTTCCCCCCAAATTTGGCACTCCTCAGTCCCAGCTTACCTCTATATCTGCGCTGAATGGGAATTCTATGGACACCAAAGATCAAGTACAAGCCTAAGGCAGGAAGCAGCAGGTTCAATAAAATGAAAGTTAAAGAATTACTTATAACTTCTACATATTAAATCCATTCAGTAGCACAATTTATGTTGATGTCAGTGAAAAAGAAGAGGTTTGTCCTGTCATCTGATCATGGTCTGTAACAAATATAACCCAGCTGATCCTGTGACCACCATAAAGCCTCAGTGCTACTGATGAGGGTCTATATTCACTTTACTGCTTTCCACATTCTCATTTTAATGAAAACGTGTTACAAGTAGAGCTAATGCTATTAAAATTTTGATAGCCAGTAAAAAATGCTTCTAATTCACAATGCATAAATATCCCAATGCTGGGGTTTTACAGCTAGGAAAAAAATGGTAATTTTTGGACTGTGATATGGAGAAAATAAAAGATTTTTATTTTTTCTCCAGCAAACGTAATATAAAATGTCCTGAAAAAAGCATTTTTCATTAAACTGTAAAATGTTCAAGCTGACATATTTTACATGCTTAGACATAATATATTTCTTTGCACTGTGCATGTGGGTTTTTCATTTATTAAGAGGAAACTGAAAAATGCTTCTTTCCATAAAACCTGAAAGTTTTATCACATCCTTATGTCAGCTCCTGGGGTTCTCATCTGATTTTTTTAATGCATCACACAGAATTGGAGACACTTCTCTTGGAGCAAAGGAACATTCCTTTTCATTCTTTAGTTCCAAGAAATCCAAATGCAGCATTTGGCCATGAATGGTGTTTGAAATTCTTGTCACAACATCTTTTCTAAAGGATGAATGGAAACAGAGCTGCTGCCCTGCTTGAGACAGATTTGCAATAAAAGCAGAGATATTCCATCAATGTACAGATATGATCAAGATTTGTTTCATGGTTATTGCAGATGGGGAATGCTTGTTCCATCTCAGTTAAATATCACAGGTTTTTGTAGTAATTTCTTTTCGTTGACAGGCCTTGTAGGTAAATTCAGCATTTTCAGACAAAACACGTAAGTAGTTGTTGTACACCCACAGTGCAAATTCTTCTTGGAAATATTCCTCCCAGGAGGAGATGGATGGACTTACAAAAAAAATAATGTAATCACTTTTTGGCTTTTCTGTTTGCACTAAAGATATTCTGTTGGAAATGTGGTGGCTTCCACTCCAGCTGCTGATCATCCATTTTTGCTGTCATTTCCATGAGGGGTCAATGACCTCTGTGTCTGTGACTGGCTGCTTGTTCCATGTTTGGGTGTGCACAAAATAAGAGGTTTTTACACCTGGTGGGAAGAGGCTTTCAATAAATGCTCTGGTTTACAATGTATTGCAGTGAATCAGAACGGAAATAAAATTAAATTTATGAGTTTGTGTTACAAAAATTACTTCAGCCTTGGCTTTGCAGAGAGCTGTTAAATGTCTGATTAGCTTGTGGGTCTCTTGCAGGTGAAAGTGAATTTCAGGGAGAATTAAGAAGCCAAAACGGAATTTCCTTTGACATCCCTGCTGGCTTCTGTCAGCCAAGGTGTGCCATTCACAAACCTGGACAAAGTTTGACAAAGCTGGGGGAAGCTCTGTGTTTTTTGCTCAGTAATCTTTCGTCTTCCTCTCACTTTCATAGAAGCATTTTTATTATCTCTGGGTGTGTTTTCAGCTTTCCTTCCAGCAGGATGACATTTGGGGTGCCCAACGTGCTGCATGCAGGGCTGCATTTGCCAGCAGAAGGGTTCAAGGGCAGCATTTGAATTGATTTTGCTCCTGGGGTGTACACTGCAGTCATTGCAGTGCTTTAGGGTCTTTGGGAAGGGTTAAAGAGAGCATCTCTCCTTCCATCCTGCTGCCTCCATCAGCAGTTTCTGCCTCCCAGCGTTTGAATTTTTATATTCAGAGATTATGGGGCTATTAGGGATTTAGAGGGTGATTAATTATGTCTTTCAGAGAGAAGTCCAGAAAGGAGCTGAAGATACTAATTTATTAAGTGATATTATTTTATTAAACTGTTTATGTTTTAGCCTAAAAATGGAGCTTGGCTGTACATAATGAGAGGGATTATTTCCTAATTTATGTTCCTTCACACTGTGCTGCTCTAAGTGATAGAAGACAAGGAATCTTCAGAGGGGTTGGATGTTTAGATGCCAACGTGGGATCATCTCCCAGGTACTCTTTACAAATCCACAGGGGTTCCCAAAGTGATGAGGTTTTGGAAGGATGGGATTATTCTGGATACAGCTTCATTTATACCCTGGTATTTCATCCTGTGCTCTCTAATAAAAAGTGCTTTACAATGCCACGGTGAATGGAAGCAGCTTCATGTCTGCAAAAGGGGGAAATCAGATTTCTGACCATGCCAGAGTGTGAGGTTTTGCATTCTTCAGGGAGATTTATGGTGGGTCACTGTGTGCTCTGAATAAACACCATTTACATAAAGAGCAGATCTTTTGTCAAAACCGTATCAGGCATCGCCATCAGGACATTTTATGTGATGTCTTGGGCATTGGCTCATGAGCTCTTTCCCTTCCAAGGATGTTCATTCCTGCAGGACTGAGGCAGTTGAAATCCTCTTGGCAACTGCAGGTTTCTCCAACTCTGCAGCCAGAAATTTCACCAAATCTAAATAAACGTTTTTATTCCCAGCTAAAGTACTTAGTAACAGGAGGAAGATACCCTCACTCACATGAATGTTGTTAACTCCAAAAGCACACAAAAGTTAAATTTTTGGGAGTTCCTTGCACAAACTGGGCTTTAATTCTTGTAAATAGCAACAGAGCCAGGAATATCTTTGCTAATTTTACAGTCAAGCCCAAAGCAGTCCAGGGAAAGGGTTGTACAAATTAATCTAAAATACAAGTCAACTCAGAGTTCACTGTTGTGGCAACCTGCTCCTCTTTGAAGCACCTGTGAACAACCAGCAGTACAAGGGTTTCTGTGGTTGGGGGGTTTTTCTGTTGGTGTTTACTGGTACATTTTTCATATATTTGATATCTACACTCAAAATGAGATTATGAACTCAATTTACAAAACTCTCAGACAAATTCAAATATAACTGACAAAGCAAAAAGCTGGATGTAACAAGTCAGGGATGAATCATTCCCAGAGAGGCTGTAAAGTTTAACTATATCAACTCCAACAGATCTGTGATCTTAAATCTGTGTTCAAGCTCACAGTGAAAATAAAGAGCATTTTCCAAAGCTGTTTTCTGGGACTGTATTCTGGTAAAGCTGTTACTTATTAGAAGCCAAATAATGATGACACAAAAGAGTGCAGGCTGGAGTTGCAAACATCCATTATTCCTGGTAATAAGGCCCAGCACTCATGTTGCACTTAACATTTTGAAAGCACTGAACAAATATTAACTCTCTCTTGTGATCCAGGGAGGTTTCAGCGTCTCCATTTGCAAGGGGGAGGCAGCTGAGCTAAGGCCAGCTTTTTAAAGTGTGACAGGCATTCAGAAATTGAGAAACTCAGAATGCCAGGCCACTTCTGTCACCTGCTGATGATGGGATTTTCCTGAGGCCAAAAGTGCCACGTTAGCTGGGGCAGGGTCAGATTGGATGATTTCCTGGGCCTGCAGACAATGTTCCCTCTCATCCTTTGATGAACGATACGAGATGACAATGAGAAATGACAGAGAGAGGGAACATGATGCACTAGCACCTGTTAGAAGGTTTGAAAAACTGGTTTACTGGAATATGGAGTGCTTGAAGCAACGAGGAAAATGAGATTGTGGGAACAAAGAACTGGAATTCACAGAAACGGCCTCCACGTATAAAATGTTAATTTCTGAATGGAATAAAAAAAATCCCATCAACTCTCTACCCAAATTTTATCCTTCTGAGCCCTTGGAAGACCAAGTTAGGAAGGGATGGGAGGGTGCCCAGGAGGCTGTGTGTAGTGCTGGAAGCTGATATGGCTGTTGACAAGGGATTGATCCAAACCCTGCTCAGGAATTGTGCAGCACTGGCAGGGTCTGGGGGCAAGTGGTCCCATTGTCTCTCCCTGGCTGCTCTCCAAAACTGGGTTTCTAAATGGATTTCTCACTGCAAACTCTGGTAGGCTTTTCTACCAGCAGGATTGTTTTCCTAAAGAGTCTTTTAAAAGGTTTTATCACTGTGCCTTAGGACAAAACCTTTCCTCTCCTCTGCCTTTCCATGGAGACTTCAGGCACTCTCAGGAGAGATGATGGGGTGGCAGCTCCACACCTTCCAGCTGGGCTGCCCTGGTAGGTCCATCTCCTTCTGGAAAACCCCAAATAATTCTGTTTAACCTTGGAGTTCACAAATGACTGAAGCAGCTCAAACTGGCTTCTCCAAAATGAGGTTTGATCTTCCCCTGGGGACAAAGAGTGAGTCAGAAACTCAGCCACTTGTTTGGTATTTTGTAAATCCTTCTCTGTGAGGGTGGGAGGCCCTGGCACAGGGTGCCCAGAGCAGCTGTGGCTGCCCCTGGATCCCTGGAAAAGTGTCCAAGGCCAGGCTGGACATTAGGGCTTGGAGCAGCCTGGGACAGTGGACTCTTTGCTTCTTTTTTCCTGCCAAGGTCAGGATTAAATGTGTGAGAGGCTATTTCTTGTTGGGACTCAGGTGTTTATTAGTTCTTATCCATGTTACAGTCTCACAAACCCTGAGTTCTGCAGCACCTCAACAAACTGAAAATGGAGTCCCATCTCTCTCTCTACAAGGCCTGTTAAGGATAAACTGTCCAATTAAGAAATGACACCTAAATTATTTTTACTTTTAACCTAACCAACCACCCGTGCCCTGAATGTGGACTTTCTTATCCAATTACAAAATACCACCCAAACCCATGGAGAAGAAGGAGAAGGAGAAGGAGAAGGAGAAGGAGAAGGAGAAGGAGAAGGAGAAGGAGAAGGAGAAGGAGAAGGAGAAGGAGAAGGAGAAGGAGAAGGAGAAGGAGCAGCCACTGCCCTAAAACCTCCATCTTGCCTTATCTATATTACTGCATTCTAAACCCTTAAACTCTAAGTATCCTACCCTGTGACGTTACACATTTCTATTCAAACTCCACACCCACAATCCTAATTATCAATCAATTTTGGAAGCCTTCTCCACGGCCTCAGGTCAGTGCAGTGTTCTCTCTGGGGTCAGTGCCTGGCAGCACAGAAAGTCTGAAATTCTCAGCAGCCAGGGCTCCAACAGAAGGTGTCCCTGCCCATGGTAGCAGATGGAACTGGATGAGCTTTAAGATCCAGGATTCCTGGAAAGTGCAGACAGTGTTTGCTGCGCCCTGCGCGAGGCTCAGCTCTCCACGTGGAGCACGGAGCTGTTTGGAGTTGGCTGCCAGTGAAACAGCGCCTCGTTCCTCCTTGGCAAAAAGACAGGAGCTGATCTAATGCTCAGTGTCTTTCTTTTGTCTGGCTTAGGAAAACATCTCAAAATTCTCTCCTGTCATGTTGGAAAAATGTCACATTTTTTTTGCAGCAGGCTCCTGTACTGAGATGAGTCAAACACAATAAAGCTGATATCTGTATTCCTGAGCTTGCTCTGGCTCTGCCCAAACTTCAGCTTACAAACTATTGATGTGGAGTTGTTTGGAAATGGAAAGTTGTGAGTGCTGTTCCTGATTCTGTAATCAAAAGTTTGTGTCAGCCACAGGAACTACTCACCAATGTGTGTTGACAGTGGTTGAAATGGAAAGACAGAATCCCTTGTCTGAAAATGAGAAAATCTTCCTCCTCATCAGAAGCCTCCACCTGAAAAACATTGATTTACTTGTTTGACAGAGAGAGAAACACTGATAAAACAAACTGTGTTCCAGGCCATTTTCAATGTTCATCATCTATCTGTCCATGAAAATGTACTTTTATCTCTAAAATACACATATTTCTGCAATAAAAGTATTAATATTCTGGACGGGAATCCAATTTTATCTTTAAGCAGCATTTGCCAGGGATTGTTAAATCATATAATGGAAGCTTTGTCTAGACACATTTCTCAGTGGCCAACTAATTTTTTTTTTTACTTTGATTGTTTTTAATGTATTTCTCGGAAGAAAAGGTCCTAATAAATTTGTTTACAACCTTTTCTGGAAACTATGTCAGTTTTATAACGTTCAACTCTGGTAAAAATTTTTCTAACCCAAGACTCCTATTCTTGGAGTCTGAGTCTTCTCCCAGAGAGCCCTCAGCTGAAAGTTCCCTCTGATTGTTATTAAAAAAGTTATTAGGTTTTGTGGGGTTTTTTTGCAAGTGAAACATTATCAAGTGTATTACTTGGAAAGGAGCAAAGCTTTCTTTCAGTGACTGCAGGATGTTTCCATGTGATGATTTTTACTATGAGTTATTAACATAAACTGCCTGGGTGTATTTCACAGTGGAAAATCCAAATTATGACCATTATCAAACCCAGGACAGCCTCAGCACCCAGGCAGGGACCAGGACATGGCTTTAAAGTCTCAGCAGTGGTTGTTGGAACAAAGGGCAAGGTATTTTTGTGCTGCATTTTTAAAGCTGCTGCCTTTGTCCTGTCGCCCCTGGCCTTGTTCCAAGCTCCCTGAAATCAGTGGAAAGGCTCACGTGGATTTTGGGGGGATTTAGCTCTGGCCCAGCTCTTCAGTGAACAGGTTTCAGGTTTTGGACCTCACAAGCATTCAAGCCAGCCTGACAAAATGTTCCTGCTTTCCACAGGGCTGCAGGTGCTCTTCCTGAGGCTCATAATGTCACGTTTGCCTTTGTGTCTCAATGCTCTTTATTAATGAAGTATTATTTTCTTCCACTTGCCAGGTGTGCACCTCAGTCCCCTGAAAGCCATTACAAAAGAACTCCAGGATGGTTCTAAAAAGCTGCATGAAGCTGGATTTTCACCAAAGGCCATGAGTTTGTGTAGGACACCTTTCTTTGGTTTGGGTTGTTGGGGGTTTTTAAGTTAATTTTTGAATCTTCCCCTGCAGCATTATCCTGTTTGAAATTTAATTCTGTGTAAATCCAGTCTGTTGTCTGAGAACTTCTGCGTCAGTCGGAGAAGGAGAAGCGAAACTCCTCAATTGGGTGAATAAAGCAGAAGGATTCCTGCCAGGATTTGGGGCTTCCTGCCTCCCACAGCTTTGGGGGATGTTGGGAGCTCTCCCTGCCCTGCACACAGCGGGGACAGGGGACACGAGGGGCTCCTTGGAGGCTCCCAAACATGCCCCAGCACTCAGAGGGAAATGTCCCTTTGCAAGGCTCCAGTCATCCCAGTATTCCCTGCTGGTGCTTGCTGGGGAGGGCAGCAGCTCCAGGAGGGCTCTTGGATTGCTCTGGGTCCATCTGCTGGGACATTTCCAAGGACACTCCGTGGATGACATCACCTCTGCTTACAGGAGGGAGTGTGGTTTCCATGGCCACACTTCCATCCCCTCCATCTCCCCGCCTGCGCTGCCACCTTAAACACAAAGGATTCACTTTCCAATTTAGAGAGGTCTGAGCTTGTGCATCTCAAAGCTGTCACACTTTGATTGTTCTTTCAGTGCTTTAAAAACTCAACTTTTAGCTCGACTGCGGAGCGAGAAATATTTCTTCCTTGAACTCTCTGCGTTTATACAGCCCTCTGTCTTTAGATTAGACAAGCAGATACAAGAATTGTCTTGTAAAATTGTAGTTTCCCTTTAATAAGCCACTCTGACAGGCAATTATTCATGCAGTCTGCTCGGTGCTAAATGTTTTTTCATGCTGTGCACCCCTGTCTCTTGATTGCAGGAATGCACTCCTGTGAATTATAATTATGAGTAAATATGAACTGGTGTGCAGGAAATGATTTACTAGGCCTTCCATTGCTACATGCTATTCATTCTCCTCTTCTAACAAATAACATGTGTTTTTTCTTCATTCTGTAGGTTTTTAAGTATTTGCTGCAAGTTATTTTGACAGAAGCTGGTGAAACTCTGCATAAAGAATCTCTTTGGTGACAAATTGTTTGCTAATGTTTAAATGGCAAGAAGGTGTTAAAGATTGGTGCTGGAATATTAAATATTATACAGACATAACCATGTGGATCCAATTCACCTTGATAATTATCCCATTTTCAGATACTTTCAGACAAGCCACAGGCTTGTCATACTTAATAAACCAGATATTCCCTCATGATTAAAAAAAAAGAAGTCTGATCTCACTCTTTGTAGATCTTTGTATATTTGGGGATTAGAGAGTAAAAATCTAAACTCTATAAAAACTCTGTAATAATAACCATTTTGCTCTTTGGCTTCAAATGTGAGCTGTGTGATAGAAATTCAACAGGAAAGCCCAAAAATAGACAGAACATCGTGAGCCTTTCAGGATCTGAAGTTTTCTTCCTCTCCAGGCAAATCCTGTTGACTGGGATATCATGAATCCTCAGAGAAAACAGTGGAGGTTCCATAAGGTTCAGAGTTGTATTTAATTTTAGAAATAGTATCACTTACGTGGGTATGTAGAGAACAAATCGTGTCGAGCAAAGATGAGTCCTTTTTTAATTAAATCCTAAATTAGCGGGAGAAGGCGAGGCAGTACGTGAAAGCATCTAGAATGTACCAAAGCATTCGACACGGCGTGTCTCAAAATTGTGTTTGACAAATGAATCCAAGTGGATTACGCAGAAATGCAATTATGAGCCCTGGTAATTGGCTAAAGAATGTACTGAGGAGTGATGATCAACAGGGGAGTGCAGTGCTGGGCCCAGGCAGGACATTACTGGGATTTCATCACACCCCTGGGAAGGAGGTTTGTGGTGATAATAATTTAACTTGTTGTGGGGCTGTGTGCCTGGCAGAGCTGAGGATTCAGGGAGTTGGAGAGATGTCCTTTCCTTTGTTCCTGTCGAGCTGAAGGTGTGGTGGGGAGCAGAAATGCACAGGGTGCCTCTGATCACAAGTGCAGCTGCGGCTTTCCCGAGTCAGAACTGTTTCTCTGCCTCTCAGAGAAACATCTGCAGACAGATCTCAGCAGGCAGCATCACCTCCTGTGCGAGGCTGTCACCTGTGGGGGCTGGTCCCCCACAGCTCACCTGTGAAAACACAAATTAAACCATTCCATTTCCCATTTGTGGCGGGGCAGCAGTCACCCACAGATCACAGGGTTTCCTGACCAGGGATATCCCTGGTGAGTGGATGCTGGGAATTACAGAATCATTTGGGTTGGAAAAGACCTCTGAGGTCATGGAGTCCAAGCATTAACCCAGCCCTGCCAAGGCCACCACTGACCCATGGCCCTAATCATGAGGAAAAGGAACTTTCCTTGCTGAAAGAACAGATAAATGGAAGTCCCTGTGTGAGCTGAGCAGTTGCCTTCCCTGTGAGGCACAAATCTGAGTAAAACACGAGCTTGGATCGCACATCAAGGAAGCAACAGGCTGGGGTGAGAGGAATAATTGGCCCATTTCCCAAATTCACCTTCTGTGTTTAGTCATGGCCCTGAAAAGGGAGGGCAAATTGCTGCAATTTGGGGTTGTGTCCCTGCTTTCCCTTTATCCTGCTTTGCTTTCCACAGGTGCAGAGCTGCTGGGTTTGGCTCTGTGAATGCAGCATGTTTAGATGAGCAAGGTGGGATGTAAAAAACCCCAAGTCAGCTCTCTGGAATATATAAATAGATGGAATTGAAGCAGGAGCTCTTTCTCATTGCTCAGGCATCGCAGCACAGAAAGCTGGGAATGTTTATCCAAGAGCTCCAGCACTTATAATGGGCAAAAATAAATAGTGCAGCCAGTATGGGATGGGGTGTGGATTCTAGACCCTACATTCTGCTCCAAGGGCTAAATTTGGTCCTTCAGGGGAGTTTTATTAGGGAATTCCTTCAGGGGGATTCGTCAGCCTTTGTGGGAGCACCTCTGACGGGAGAGGAAGGGCCAGGAGTGTTCTCCCCATTTCTGTCAGGACAGTTTGGCCATGATGTCCTCACCCAGCTAAAATAGCTCCCATGGTGAATATTTAGTCTGTGTTTTCACCCAGATTCCCTCAGCAATCAGGGAAGGGCTCATTTTTAAACATGTACAAATAAGTAACATAGGCAGAATGAGAAAACCTCTCTTTTTCTGGGCAGCTGTGCCAATCTCTGGGCAGTTCTTCAAACCTGACAGGTTTGTTACCCACCTCAGCCCTGGTTTATTTACAAGTGGTTTATAACCACGGGCACATCCTAGGTTGGTTTTT
>NW_005054369.1:2383587-2386097 GCF_000277835.1 Geospiza fortis | reverse complement strand
CCTACATTTTTTGTCCTTCCTGCTCTCCCATTCTGCCTTTCTCCCCTTCTGTAGGGCAGGGAGGGACACTGGAGGCCTTCAAGCAGACTTGACTCCACTGATCAAACTTCAGAAATCAGCAGAAACTTTTTTTTTATTAAATAAAAACCCACTTTTTTTTTTTCCCTCATGGGTAAATCTTTCCCAGGCTTTTGCTGAGGAAGTTTGGAGCAGATGATCCTTGAGGTCCCCTCGAACCAGGCATTTTCTTCCACCAGTATTAAACTGGTGGAAAGAAGCCTTCCAGCTGAGAATGCTTTCTGTATATGAAAAGAGAGCATTTAACCAGAATATTTCAATAATCCCATGAATATATTTCACTCTAGTGATCCAGGCTGATGGAAAAGCTTTAGGACTGGGGAGCTGAGTCCCAGGAGTGTAAACCAGCTCCACCTGCCCACAGCTGAGGCTCCCTGGGCTGGGAAACTGCAGACAGGGGCCTGAACTGACTCACACAGGTGGATGTTACCTGGGATTTAAATGATTTCCCTGCCTCACTATTCCATACTCAGGAGCTTTAATGTTGCTGTATTCTTCATTTTTATTTCTAGATCAAGCAGCCAGCACTGAGCACTGCATTGTCGCGGTTGTGAGTAATGAGCCTGAAAAGTGGACACTTGGCTAATTTGCTAAAAATAAGATTTTACATCTCTGTAAAAGCTCCCTCTCATCCCTTTGGGTGATGAAATCAGCCCTGAGATGTTCTCTTGCATCAGTGTCCAGGTGGAGAAGGCTCTGTTTCAACAGACCTCCCAAAATTCACTCTTCAATCCTGTTTCATGTGTGGTGGTCTCACAGGGAGAATAGAAAACGTGAATGGTGGAGTTCATAGTCATAAAATAAAGAAAGTAAAAGGCCTTAACAGTGGGACTATGAAAGCACTTTCCAAGCAGTCCTTATTGAAATTAGGGTTTAATCTGGTAAAAATAAAACATACATTTACAAGCACCTCTTTCAATGGAGTGAAAATACTGCAAAATAAAAAGCTCTGCAGTTTATCCTGTGGGTTACTGTTTGCTTTGATGAGGATTTTGTCAATGACAGAACAAATATTGTAAGCATTTCCTGATTTGGTGGGGGTTTTTTTCCCTCTCTGCTTGGGAAAATAACAAAATAAAGAAATAATTCTTTATTTTTTTCCCCTGCCTGTTCTTTCTGATATCACTTTTCAAGCTATTTCTCTTCGGTCTTGGTGATAAATGGGGCTTTGCAGGGAGCAGCCATAAAGCTCTCACAGTTTGTTTGTTGCACGTTGCTTATGTGGATTTTAAAAGAACATTTTGTTGTAATAAACAGCCATGAAAAATTACATATCCTGATCAGTTGTACTAACAAGTATTTGTGAAATAAATCAGAGAATTCAGCTTGGTGGAGTACTTTCAGAGGAGTCTGTTTGCCCTGCTGTTGTGCAGAGATTTTATTTCTTGGTTTTTTTAGTTTTTTTTAATTCAGCTTTGGTTTTTTAGCCTTATTTTCTTGTACAATTTGAAACCATCTCTGTCCATCCATCATCCATCTCTTTCTCCTTCCAATGGCACTAAAAATGGGATTTCTAGATCTGTATTCCTCCAGAATTCCAGGGGATTTCCTGGAATTTTCCCTGTGAGGAAGACATTCCTCCCAAACAACTTGGCCCTCGAGTCCAGTTCTTTGGAGAAGCCAAACAAGACATGTCCTATCAACACATCCTTTGTAATGAAATTAATCTCCATTTTCCAATTAGGCTTCTCTTTTTTTTATCAGTTCCCACACTTAATAATATCTACAATTACAAATAGAAATCGTAGTTAATAGTGTCTATTAACAACTGGCTTTAGAAGAATTTATCTCCCATTTAAATATCTGTGGTCATAGTAACAGAAGTAATTGAGGACTAAATGAGTTTGCAGCCTTGAGCATTAGATAAATTGCATTATTTCCTTTTTTGTTATTTATGCAGCACCACAAGTTCAGGTGGACAAGCCTTGGGTGAAGGAGTTTTCCCAAATATCCAACCTGAACCTCTCCTGGTGCCATTGGGGGCCATTTCCTCTTGCCCTGTCCCTTGTTCCCTGGAAGTGAAGGAAGAAAATGGTGGCAAATGGAACAAATTCCTGAAGGTAAATGATAAATGATACATTATAAATTATAAATTATAAATTATAAATTATAAATTATAAATTATAAATTATATTGATTGGGTTCTTCCATGCCCCAAATTTCCATAACCATCCTTTCTAATCACCAAAGTGAAGCCTAGAGCAGAGCCATAGGAATTTCCTGCCAGAGCAGGAGAAGGCAGGGCTCCAGTTCCTCTCTTGCCCTTTCTCAGTGTTCTGGGTTTTTTTACTCCCCATTTTCTCTTTTCTTTATCTCTGCCTTCCCTTTGCTTTTTTCCTAACTCATTCCATTTCTTTTTCTCTGTAAGTGGTGAATGTAACCTACACCTTTTTCCATTTTCCAGGGGCGTTCTCTCTTTTCTACTTTTCCCC
>NW_005054369.1:2381370-2383577 GCF_000277835.1 Geospiza fortis | reverse complement strand
TTCCCTTTTTCTTTTTCTTTATTTTGGCAATTTCCATTTTTTCCTCTTTGTTGGAAGATTATATTAAGTGACAAGAATAATGTCAAATAAATGAGATTATGTTAATTAACAGATCTTGTCGCATTTCCATGATTCACAGGAAAAAATATTCACACTGGCTGATTTTTCAATTAAATCATTTGCTCTGTTATCTGCTCAGCATATCTTTATGAATATGCAGAACTGTAATGCAGTTAAATTGTTTCAGGGTCCTTGTTAACCTCAAAAAGCCACAAGGTACCTACTAGCAAAATAGGGGATTTCTTTTTTTTTGCCTTTTTGGGTCAAAATCACAATTCTTTGTTTTCGCCGTGATATCTTTTTCAAGGAAGTACAGGGGATTAAATGTTTGAAAAAGCATCTTGATTCTATCCAAGGATAACAGGCTCATTCTTTTCCTTGTCCAACTTATTTCATCTTAAAAGTATTATTTTCTCTTTTTTTATGTGCCTTTAATATTTCTCATAATGTCTCTTTGTCCCATGGGGGCTCTCACCATGAGCAAGAACATCCCAAAAAACGCCTCGGAAAGAATCTGTGGAGAATTAGCTGGAACTTCAAAGATATCAGAAGTATTAATTCTGAACTGGAGGATTGTTCCTGCCCACGTACAGAGGGAACCTTTCGGGAATAAATTGGAGTTTCCTGAACATTCCTTTCCTATGGCAGGGAAGGAATTTCAAGGTCTGGTTAATGGCAAGCACCAACACCTCTGATCTCAGAGCCTGTGACAAAGCCTTGTGGAGCTGTTGCAATTTGAAAATAAAAACCTTTTTATCATCAGCTGAGAAGCTGGAGTGTCATGGGCACCTTCCCAGGGGGATTCTGCGCTGAGATTGCTCCAATTGGTTCTCTGGTGAGATTTCACTGAAAATAAAATAACAGAGCTTTGTGCCGTGGAGGAAAGAGGAGATCTCTGTCCCCTGGAGGCTCCAATTCAGGATAATTTGGAGGAATTACAAGGGACAAATGAAGTGAGCTGGTGGTTGTTTATTGATGGAAATCAGCCAGGACAGACATTCCCCCTCTCCAGGTTCACCCTTCCAGGGCTTTCCCTCTCAAAAGCTTCTCTGTGTTTTGATTACTCTGCTGGGGACCACAGAAAAATTTAAAAATGGATAATTAAAATATATAATTTTTATTATTAAAATATTGCAGCACTGCATGTAATTCTATTATTATTATTATTATTATCATTATCATTATTATTATCATACATGTAAGAAATTCTTCTAAGGCTGCACAGTGCACTGTAATAATGATTTTTCTTTTCCACAAGGTTAATGTCCTTTCAAACTTACAGCCTTTATATCTTTGTATGTGTAACATAAGGCAATTTGCTAGTGTGGAAAATATTTTTTTTTAATAAAAAGTGGTATTTATGTGTTTGATAAGTCTGATTAGAATGGGGAAAATATGTGTCATAATCTCCATAATATTTTATTTGGGATTTTCATAGAATTATGGAATTATGGAATAGTTTGGGTTGGAAGGGACCTTAAAGCTCATCCTGTTCCACCCCTGCCATGGCAGGGACATTTCCACTGTCCCAGGGTGCTCCAGCCTGGCCTTGGGCAGTGCCAGGGATCCAGGGGCAGCCCCAGCTGCTCTGGGCACCTGTGCCAGGGCTGCCCACCCCACATCAGATCTGGTTATAAAAACAGGAAAAGAAAACATTGCAAGGAATATTCCACCCTATACTCAGTAACAGATTAGATCTTAGATGGTTGAATATAATTTGGGGCAAGGGATAGAGCCCAAGGTGACACAAGGTTCCCAGGGAGCACAGCCACAGCATTCCCCTTCTTTTTCCCTGCCCAGGTTGAAGATCCCTTCATTCCCCAGCACTCCTGGGCAGGGCAGGTCACTGTGCCCTCGCCCTCCCTCTGATCAGGATCAGGAATTTCCACTGCCCTCAGTCAGTTCTCCTTCTCTGCCAGGGCCAGAGGGGCCTCCCATTGCAGTGACCCCTTTAACTCCCTGGGATTCAGCTCATTCTTCCAAAATCTCCACAGCAGAACTGCCCTGCACATCCCAGCCTGAATTTCTCGGTTGTTTTTTCATAAAAACCCCAAGTGCTCAAGGAGAGGAGCACAATGTCCCCCCTTTGTGTCAGGTTCAGTCTGGTGGGGAAGGAGGGAAGGCAGGATGAGCCTGTGAGGCTGATC
>NW_005054369.1:2380370-2381348 GCF_000277835.1 Geospiza fortis | reverse complement strand
AGAGCTCCTCTGTGCCCTGGAGCTCCTCTGAGCATCCATGGATGTTGTGGGTGCTGCTCCTTTCTGTCCCAGGCTCAAAGTCAAGCGACTGCTTTGACTTTGTTTCAGCTCCTGCTACAATTAGGTTGAACATCTCTGCCTTTTGCTGACTCTCCTCATTTTGTCAGAAAGAAATGTCCCTAATCAATATCCATTATTCTGGGAGATTCATTATTCCTTAATTGCTGACAGGGCTCCTACCCTGCCCCTGCTCTTTATGGAGCTGAAATCCCAAAGATGCTCCTGGAGGTGATGTTTTCACCTCACTCCATTTCCCTTCTGCACGGATGTTTTGATGGGAACCAAAACCCAGTGACTACACTTTTGAGAGTTGTTGTATATTTAAAAATACAAGTGGAATTGACTTTTTGCCAGAAGTTTTTGATTTTTCTGGGAGTGCTCTTCCCTAAAATGCTCTTGAATTGGCACCCTCAAGGGTTGAAACAAAGGAGATAATTAAACAGATCCTTCAAAGCAGAGACTTACTGGTGTGAAGGAAAATGGTGCTTAAGCACATTCTTTTATTTGAAAACTGTAACTTTGTGCAGAGCTCCTTTTATCTTTTCTCACCCATCTTTGATGCTGGTGCAATTATCGTGGGCTGATAAGAGCTGACTCCATTTTGAACTTCAAATGAGAGATCCGTTCCTCGGGTTCCACCTCAGCACTCACATCATGCCAGCACAATTCCAGAATTTTCTTCTGATCCTGGAAAGAAAACCCCCTCATGTGGCAGGTCTGCAATGGGAGCATCAGGGCTGATTCTGATGCCACCAAGCTGTAGGGCCACTGGTGGCTGTCCCTAAAGGTCACCAGGGGTGTCACACACCACACAACCCCCTCGTGCACCCCTTGGAGGGTTTTACGTAGTGAGGGGTTTAAAACTTGCATCAGTTTTCCTGAAGGCTCCATTAGGATCCCAGTACCTTCCCTGGTTTC
>NW_005054369.1:2372158-2380360 GCF_000277835.1 Geospiza fortis | reverse complement strand
GGGAAAGAGAAAATGGGAAGGAGGAGAGAGTGCTTGTGTACAAAGTAAAAGTCAATTTGAGTAATCAGCTGTGGGAAACTAACTCTGTCAAACCCTGGCTGCCTCCTTTCTAGGTTTAATTATCTATATTTTGGAATAGATAAATTCCTTATCTATCTAAAATTCCTTGTAAATATTTATTGAGAAGAACTGCATAATATTACATTGCTTTTTTGTGACGTTCTGAGTTACGGAAGGAACAAATCCCCTCATCATCAGGGGAGTCTGTGGGCTTTGGATTCTCAGATTTCCCTTGTCTCCCTCCCACACACTGCAGGTATGACACAGGATGATGTCACACCTTGCCAGCTTTGTTACTGTTTAGTCAGAATGTTGTACAAACAAACCCAGATAAAGTTAAAAGATATCTGTAACTCTCAGTGTTTGAGCACTGCTGCTAACAGCTGGGCAAATAAATAAGGATTTACACTCTTTATTTGTTGTCACTCTAATTATGGAGTTAATTTAAACCTGAACTCAGAGTTTCTTTTAGAGGTTACCAGGAGAGATGCAATTTTTTGGCTCTGTTTAAACAGCCTTTAGTGGAGCTGAGGAGCAGCAGTGGGCTCTGGTTTCACTGGTGCCAGTGGGAATCTCCCCCGGAGATTTCCCACAGATCCATGGAGCCAAAAGCTCTCAGTATCACCACAACCATAATTACACAGAGTCCCATAGTGGTTTGGGTTGGGAGGGACCTTCAAGTTCATCCAGTGCCACCCCAGCCATGGGCAGGGACACCTCCCACTGTCCCAGGTGCTCCCAGCCCCAGTGTCCAGCCTGGCCTTGGGCACTGCCAGGGATCCAGGGGCAGCCACAGCTGCTCTGGGAATTCCATCCCAGCCCTGCCCACTCTCCCAGGGAACAATTCCTTCCCAATATCCCATCCAGCCCTGCCCTCTGGCAGTTTGAATCCAACAGGAATCTTCCTGATGATTTCTGTGTCACCAAAGGGGACCTGCTCAGAGATGGAAACCAGGCCATAAGATATCATTCCTCACCTTTTGTTAACCTCCAGGGCATAATAGGAAATAAAAACAGAAATAAAAGCTGCAGGAAGCTGTGTTTGGTTGAATTTCATCATTCCCATGTGATCTGATCAGTTCTAGGGCTGTTAAGGACCCCACAATATTTGGAAAGTGCCCACCTAGAGCTGTCGGGCAGCATAAGGGGCTGTACATAGTTATTAACCAATTTTTTCCTTGGATTTTGCACATGTGATCACACAGGAACCTACTACAGAGTCAGAAAACTCTTGGTTTCCTCTACAAGTGGGGGGGGAAAAAAAAAGAATTGAGCTGGAAATTAAAACATTAACCAAGAGTTACACTGAAAGAGTGAGAGAAAAGGGGTGAGGAAGGGAGAGATGGAAGTTTGCAAGAGCTTGAAGCAGCTGTCTTTGAAGTCTTTTATGTTCCACTCATCTTTCCTGCTGCAGCCCATGGGGAATTTGAGGATGGAAGTTCAGAACTCCATGTTCAGAGGAGATGAAAGGCAGAGTCACTCAGTGGTGAGAGCAGATCTCTGGAAGTGCATCCAGCCCCACGTAGCTGCAATTAAATCACAGGACATGATGTTACTGGTTAAGGGGTAACGTGGCCCTCACTGCTGTGAGAGAGGTAAAATGAATAATAACTTCTGGGAACAGCCATAGATCACTGAACTTTGCAACATTTGTGGTGGGGGCTGAAAAATGAGTTACTGGGGATTAATTGGGAGAGTGTGCTGCTATAAATTACAGAGACATGCTCAAGTTCATCAATAAAGGTTTAAAAAAGGCTCTTTAAATTAGCTTTCTCATTGATCAGGAGCAGTTCTGAGAAAAGATAGCAAAGGGCTGGAGCAGCTGAAGTCTGTGAGCGCAGTCTGGACCTTGAAAAATCTCTGTCTGTCTTTGTAAATGAAGAGGTGTTCAGAATATCTCTGGAAAACTGACTCACCTTGATGGATGTCAGCTTCCAGAGAGGCAGAAGTCAGTGACTCAGGAGAAGGAAATGGTAACTCATGCAATTAAGATGTTTTCCTTCCATTTTTGTAAAGACCATGAGATGCAAAATAATGCAAAAGGCTTTAGGGTTGCTTTTGTTTGCTGACACACCTTACCTTTAGATTAACAGGGGATAATGGGTGTTTATCCTGCAGCAGTGTCTGTGTGAGTGCTGAAGACCCCTGGAAATACACTCTTGTTTTTTTTTACCTGAGCTTTTCCCAGCATTGCAGAACACAAATCCGGGGAGGTTTGTTCTGTTTGGCTTTGAGTGTGTGCTCATTCCTGTTTTATTCCAAACAGGGGCAATTTCCCTTTATTTTCAGCTCTGCAGGATATTCCAGTTTAATTCCAGGGCGCAGTTTCCATGATTCCATGAACTGTGGAAGCAGCCTGGTGTCCTGTGAGCTGTGGGGTGTGAAGGCTGTTTTGGGATGTTGGTAATTCCTGGAGTGGGCATGGTCTCACCTCCAGCCTGAGATGCTGCTGGCAGGATCCTGGGCTGAGCTCCCCCCAAAATCCCCCACAATTTCTGCTGAGGCTGCTGGTGTGCAATTTGAACACCAGAAAGGCTCAAGTAAACCCCATCAGCTGTTAAACAGATGAAGATAAATAGACCCAGCAAGCACCAGCGGCCACACAGTTGGGTTTTTTCCGTCTCCTGAGTCCTGTCATCACATTGGAGTTTCCAGGCAATTCCAAAGGAATCATATTTAGGATTTATGGAGAATAAGCCTGCACAGGTTCACAGCTCCCTGCCTGCCTTGAGGTGGCATAACCCAGTGCAAGCAGCAGGGATGAGTCTTCGCTCCCTGCTTTGGATTCCTTCTCTTCCCTGCCACTCCGAGCCTTCTCAAACATCATTAATCATGTCACGATAAAAGCTGGCTCTGCACATGCCTCACTGTGCTCACAGCTCCTTCTGCAGTTAACTTCTCCTGGGTCAAATGATAAAACAAGCTGAAAGAGCAGGTGCTGAGGATGCCTCCTCTGAAAGGGCTCTCCTATCTCCCCATGTCCCGCCATCGCTCATTTCCACCGGGGAGAGCAGGAGATAATTATAATCTCAGAGTGGGGAAATAACTGTCTGCCTCCTCACTGCCACCCTGGGGAGCGTTTAAGCACTGCTTAACCACGGCTTAAGCATTGCTGGCTTTGCAGTAAAGTTTAAGTACAACTTGCTTTGAATAAGTGCAGGGTCTGCTCTCCTGGAAGCGCTTTGAGGGCAATCATCTCCCCAGAGACATCAGCTGTTAGGGTGGGCTGGCACCTGAGCTGCCTGCGAAAACTTGTGCAGCACTTGAGTTGCTGAAGAGTTCAATAATTTAAAAGTGGAAAAGACGTACCAAATTATCGAGGTAATTTTCCTGAATATGGGTTTAACTTAATTTTCTGTGTCTGCAGCAAAGCAGTGCCCAACATTTCCCTTGGGAGCCATCCTAATGAATCTCATTGCCAGTGAATTTTCCCTTATATTCAACCTAATTTTTCCCTGTCTTAATTTAATCCCATTACTTCTGCTTATGCTCCCTCTTGCTACACTAAATAATTCAGTGTAAGTAATTATGTGCAATTAGAGATGCGTCAATTAATGTTCATTGGCATGGCTGCAGTGCCATGGGAAGGTCCAGGGGACCTGGCTGGCTTTGTGGAGTTCCAGGAACTGCTGGACACAGATCTGGTTCCTTGCAGGCTTCCACCCCCTTCCCACTCCTCTATATTTAGCTGAAGTTGCTGGGCAGAGCAGCTCAGATATTCTTATCAGCTTTTCATTATTCTGGTGACACTGAACACATCCATCCCCCAAGCCAGTCAGTCCCATTTAGGCCAATAATTAGCAAAATTTATCAGGGATGTGAGTGTGGATATAAAAACACAGACACATCAAATCATCACGAGTTGTAAGAAATGTTGGAGTTCCAGTTAACCCATTGAAGTGTTGACAGAAATTCAGTTCATGTCCTTGGTCCATTGGTGAGTTTGTGCTACCTGGAGAGGGAGTTTTTCCCTGTAAGATTTGGAGTTTCCTTCCCTTAGACTACAGAATATTTCCCTTGTTTCCTGGAACAGTTACTGTGGTTTTGTAGAGATTTGAACTGCTGAACACTCAGCTGGAAAAGATTGACTGTAGCAGTTTGGATAAATATATTTGATGCACAGATGTTCTAAGAACCTATTTTGCATGCTTGCCTGACTCGCTTCCCTTTCCATTTTAAAGAGGGATTCCACCTATTCCATCCATCTGCAGCTCCTCTCCCCTGCCTCTGAGGAAAATAACAATTCCTCACCTGCAGATTTATAGAAGCACAGGGTGGTTTGGGTTGGGAGGGACCTTGAAGCCCATCCAGTGCCACCCCTGCCATGGGCAGGGACACCTTCTGCTACCCCAGGCTGCTCCAAGCCCCATCCATCACCTTGGACAGCTACAATTAAATTTTCCATGGAAATCCAGCTTGGTGGGTGAGCAGTGCACAGACAGAATTCATCCCCATCAGTCAGGAATTCAGGACCCTTTTCAGATAAGGGATCCTTGGGATTGCCTCCTGGGGCCAAGTTCCCTGATCCCTCCCAGTTTTTGATGGCATGAAGCTGCTGGAGCTTCCCCAGGAGCAGCACAGGAAAGGATTGTCCCAGCACTGTGAAGTGGGTGGTTATTTCCTGATGTGATTTGGTACCAGACAGGGGTGTCAAAGCCTGTCCTGACTCCAGCTGCTGACCCTGGACATTCCCAGAGAATTTGAGAGCTTTATCTGCTCCTGGGGGCAATATTGTGCCCCCAGTTCAGCAACAGAACCAATTCTGTAATGCAATTATTCCATGTAAATTGGCTTATTGTCCTTTAGAAAAACCTAGAGATCTGTGCTTACCCTTGCTGATATTTCAGCAGGGATCCACAGGAACTTGTTTCAATAAATTAAAATAAAAAATAAATCTTTAAAAAATCCCCAAATATCATGTGTCAACGAATGGGAAACAACTGTTAATTTTGTTTTTTCAATTTAGGAAAAGAAAGCAGCTCCAGCTGGAAGGAAAGGAACCCCAGGGTGATTTTGCCAGGGAGGTTTTTATGTATCTTGTTCTGTATCCTATCACCAACATAACAGACAGCCTTCCTGACCTGCAGGGGGAATGAAAAGGTGCTTAAACTTAATGCTTTTAAACATAATTAATCATCTGTTATTGTTATATATGGCCAAGTTCAAGAAACAGTAAATTGCTTTTTATCTTTTATCAGTGAAAGCCAAATTTCAGACATGGGAATGGATAAATCTAGGTCAGTGGCTGGATTTTCTGTGGTTTCTCTGACATTTGAATAAATTAAAACTACATTCTGAACACTGAATGCATCAATCACTAAGTACTCAAAAATGGAAAGAAATTTAGGGGTTGGTCCTTCAGGAGTTTGCTTCCCAAGTTTCAGTCACAATGTCACAATAAACATATTTTTAATTCTATTATGCTCTCTGCTCTCATTTTAGTTGTGGCTTTTGGGCATGTTAAGGAGATCATTTCTCTGGTAGAATTTATTTTATCTTTTCTTTCCTTCAAGCCAAACTGAGGCTGTTGTTTGTATTTTTCCTGTATCGTGGCCCTGCCTCCCTTTGACCTTTGGGATGAGCATCCTTGTCCTGGTCAGTTGGAATTAAGTCATAAATCTATCAAATTTCAGCAGGGTCAAATTCCCTGAAAATCCTCTTTCTGTTCCTGGCACTTGTAATTCTCCATCTTTTCTTCCTCTTGGTTCCCTCCCAGCACAGGTGATGGTGTCTGGGGCTGTTCAGCAGCACAATTGGTGCTTTTCTTCCTATTTTATGACATTATTGGGCAAAGATTTGTTAGGTGAAAGGATTCCTGTGGACCAGGAATCATCCCTAGGCCTGCATCTTAAAAATACAAATTATTCTTTGTGGTATCAATAAAAGGGTGGAGTGGAAGGCAAAAAAAATTTAGGAATTTTTTCCCCTTTTTTTTCATCAGCATTGGTTTTATATGTGATCTATTCTATTTCAGATTATATCCTTTGTGAAACGTGATGAATCTAATCTTTGGTCATTTAAGGCAAGACATCTGCCTTAAATGAAAATATAATATTTAATAAATAAAATGCAAATGTAAATATAATCCATAAATACAATCTTTGGTCCTTTAAGGTAGAGATCAGTTTTCCAGTGAAATATGAGGGAATACTTATCCAAAACTCAACTTGGAAGGAGCCCTCCACAGCCCAGATCAGATCTGCCCTCTCCTCCCAGAGGACCCTGGGGTTGTGAGGCAAGGATAAAAAACAAGACACAGACAAGGAAAGGCACTGGTGCTCCTGCCTGGACACCCGTGAATCTGATATTAGGAAGAATTTCTTCACAGAAAGGCTTGTCAGGCTGGGAGAGGCTTCCCAGGGAAATGATGGATTCCTGGAGGGATTTAAAAGCCCTGTGGATGTGGCACTTGGGAACATGGGTTAGTGGTGGCCTTGGCAGTGCTGAGCTGATGGTTGGACTCAGTGATCTCAGAGATCTTTTACAAACTCAATAATTCCATGATTTTATGAGTGGAAGTGGGTTTGGCCCAAATGGGAAAGAAAATTAATCTGAATATTTTCAAAGCACCTTTTTTATCCTTGGCTAAATTGAAGTGAAACAAGAAAGAAACTGAAGTTTCTGTCTCATTTGGAGCTCACAAACTGCATCATTTCAGATGGCAGAGGATTGAAAATTTTAAGACAGATTTCCTGGGAGTCCCTAAGGGCAAACTTTATCCAAGCAAAAGCAGAATGATAGATGTGCTATTTAGGACACCCAGCTCCACATCTGTGGCTAGTTCAGCAAAATCAGATTAAATGAGGAGAAATTCTTTCATTTTCCTTTGGGTTTGGTTGGACCTCCAGAGACAACGAACTTCCCTGAGGTTTCAGATGGAAATTTGAAATTGTTTTCCAGAAACAATGGGAAACAATTCAGGCTCCCAAATGGGAAAATGGGACATCTGCACCTAAAGGTTCCTTGGTGGGACACTGGAGTTTGGTGAGGGGTGGAGCTGGCACAAGAATTGGAAACTGGAAAGGATGTTGTTGCTTTGGATCCTGTGCTGGAGGGTCTCCAATCCAATCCAATCCAATGCAATCCAATGCAATCCATCCAATCCAATCCAATCCAATCCATTCCAATCCAATCCAATCCAATCCATTCCAATCCAATCCAATCCAATCCATTCCAATCCAATCCAATCCAATCCATTCCAATCCAATCCAATCCAATCCATTCCAATCCAATCCAATCCAATCCATTCCAATCCAATCCAATCCAATCCATTCCAATCCAATCCAATCCAATCCATTCCAATCCAATCCAATCCAATCCATTCCAATCCAATCCAATCCAATCCAAATCCAAATCCAAATCCAAGTCTAATCCAATCCAATCCATTCCAAATCTATTCCAAATCCATTCTAAATCCAATCCAAATCCAAATCCAAATCTAATCCAAATCCAATCCAAACCAAACCAAACCAAACCAAACCCAACCCAACCCAATCCAATCCAATCCAATCCAATCCAAACCAAATTGGTTTGTTGAATGTCTCTATCCAAAATCATAAAGCTAAAGGATGGTTGGGATTGGAAGGGACCCTAAAGCTCATCTCAAAGCCATGGCAGGGACACCTTCCCCTGTCCCAGGTGCTCCCAGCCCCAATGTCCAGCCTGGCCTTGGGCACTGCCAGGGATCCAGGGGCAGCCACAGCTGCTCTGGGCACCCTGTGCCAGGGCTGCCCACCCTGCCAGGGAACAATTCCCAATTCCCAATATCCCATCTAAATTTACCCATTGTCAGCTTGAAGCCATTCCCTGTGTCCTGTCCCTCCATCCCTTGTCCCCAGTCCCTCTGCAGCTCTCCTGGAGCCCCTTCAGGCCCTGCCAGGGGCTCTGAGCTCTGCCTGGAGCTGCTCCTCTCCAGGTGAGCACCCCCAGGTGTCCCAGCCCTTGGAGCATCTCCATGGCCTCCTCTGGCTCCACATCCTCCCCATGCTGAGCCCCCCAGGGCTGGATTCAGAGCTCCAGCTGGGGTCTCACAAGAGCAGACACAGTCTGGCAAACCACCCCTCCCTTCCCTTCCAGGGAGGAATTCCTTCCTTGCCTGCTGCTGCAAATCCAGAATTTCTCCCAGCCCTCCCTGGCTGCTGA
>NW_005054369.1:2344613-2372148 GCF_000277835.1 Geospiza fortis | reverse complement strand
CAAGGGGAGAGAGCTGAGCTGCCCCTGCAGGCAGGGCAGAGGGGGCACTGCAGCCACTGCAAACAATCTGCAGCCATTCACATGGATTCCAGGGGAATTTTATATTTCATGAGCTTCTTTTCTCTTCCTCTTTCTCTTCCAGCCCCCAGGAGATGGCAGATGTTTTCAGGTATCACGTGGAGAGCAATGTGTCTTTTAAAATTTTTTTTTTATGGTAAAGATTGCTCCTCCTTGAAGGGATTAAGAGAGGGAAAAAATCTCTATTATGTTCTTGGGAGTTTTTTCCTTTTTTAAATCAAATGCAATCAGCATTTCTGAAAAGTTTGCAGTCAGTTTTCCTCTTAAAGCCCTTTCAAAGGGATGAACTGGGTTTTTAGAAACTTTGGATCTCTCCTCTCCTTCAGGGGTCCAGCTCATGTGCAATAAAATACCAGGATCAATGACACTGCAAAAGGGTTTTGCTACTTTAGATTCTACATTTATTACATATTGTCTCCATCTAACCCCAAATTCAGAGCAAAACACCTCATGAAATCAAATCTATAGATAATATTTGCAAAATTAGGTCTAATCCTGAAGTCTGTAACTAAGGAGAGGCATTACAAATAAATTACAAAAGCCACATTGAATTTCTTCTGGCAAAATCCAGCAGCAGCAATGAACCAGGGGAACAATGAGCAGCATCACCCATCAGATCTCTATTTTCCTCTCTATAGAATTAATCTCTTGTGGTATTGAATCTATTGAACTTCTCTATAATTGTCCCTTCAGCTCCTTTCTGTTGATTTCTTGCTTTCCTTTAACAATAACAACATTTTCTCTCTTTTGCATACGGGTGGGAAGATGAAGTTGTTGGGGTTTTTTTCTGGAAAAACTGTAGAAATTACAGTGTATTAATTCATTGCACCTAATATTGAACAAGGTAACATCTGCCTTGGATTTCTGCCTGATTCCTTCCTTCAGTACCTGCCCAGTGGCTTTGTCCAGAACATCCCTCCCAGCATGAAAACGAGACCTGTCCACAATAATTTGGAACCACTGGATGTATTCAACAAAAAGAAAAAAAACCAACTTGCTGTGCATCCCTGATGGATAAATGTGCTGGAAGTGGAACTTTTTCCCAATCTGCTCCAGGAGTGGTTTAAAACTGCTCCAAGGCATGGGGATGGGACCAATACTGGAAATCTGGGCTGTTCATGCTTGGTTGCTGCTTTGCTGCCAGCTGGCAAGGCTGGGAGCATCCATGAATTCCCTTTAAAACATGGGAATTCCATGGGGCTGGGCCAGGGCTCAAAGACTGCAGATGTGAATCCAGGAACTCCAGAGGAAATGCCAAAGTTCTGCCAACTCTCCTCCCTCAGCCAACTTTTATTTTAGCTTGAAATGTAAGAAATAATTTACTTCTTGGAAAATATGGAGGGCAATTCATAAAAAATGAATTTCCCCTTACCTTGGTGATTAAGGTGGCTCTGTTTTTCCTTCCTGCTTCCAGGGAGGGGAACAGGCAGCCCAAACTCTGCTGAATGAAAGATAAATGAGTGATAAAATTGCTGGAGAATCTCTAATGTACGTGCTCAAGCCATCAGGCTTCAGCTCTTATTAAGTGTGAGCAAGGACTGGGACTATTCCTGCGCTTGACTGACGTCGGAGGCTTTAAAAAATTCATTTTAAAGGACAAAAGCTAAAATAACTTTTAGATCTTTCACTCAATGTAACCAGAAATATTGTGCAGAGTGTCATGGTTTAATAAAAATAAAGAAGAGACAGAGATGGGGGGGGACAGAGGCCCAGCCAGAGCAGTGATGCCCAAACAGTTGCTCAGCAGCTGTCCCCCAGCAGTGATTGGTGGCTCCCAGTTTCCCCAGTTTATAAACTGAGCTTTGGAAGGTGTGGAATGTCCTGGGCTCCAAAACACCAGCGTGCTCCCAGCATTATTCCCTGTATCCCAGCCAAAGGCAGCACAAGGTGGGATGAGGATCACATTCCCTAAACCCAGTGGGAAGGGTCCCCCAAACCCAGACCTCTCAATATTGGTTGCACAGAGGGGAAAAACCAAATCATTGTTATGTCCCTTTGCAATTTCACTCTGCCTTATCTCCTTCAATTGATGCTCAGGAAAATAAAATGGTTGTGGAGGTAGCGAAAAAAAAATAAATAATAATGCTTTGAGTGTTTCTCATAAAATGAGATGTACTGGGCTCTGTGAGCTTCTCCTAATGGTTCAAATAGAGAGAGGCAGCCTGAAGCTCCAGACTAATTTTGCAGACAGGGAACAAAGAAAGAGCTGGAAGGAAGGGAAGATGATGATGGAGCCCTTCCTCGGTCTGTGATGTGCCTTTGCCCATTCCCAAGAAACAAAGGAGAAAAGTCTTGTAAAAATTGTCAGCAATATGAAAGTACATTATCTGGGACACCAAAGAAAAAAGATCATAACTTTTGCTCTGTATCCTCTCTATTCCCCTGGTGTTGAGTGATAGAACCTTAAAATACTCTTTTTTAAATTATTTTTTTTTATTACTTGGAAAAGTGGAACGAAGTTACAAATCTGAAGTTTTAGAGAGCTGTGCTTTAAAAGAAATTTCTTCTGAAGGTATTTTTGCCTGGTGTGCAATATTGTGCTCTCTTCCTGAGCATGTGGAGTAAAGGGATCTCCAGGAATGCTCAGGGAAGTTCCTAGGAGATGAATAGTGTGTGTGTCTATAAATATAAATATACATATACATATACATATACATATACATATACATATACATATACATATACATATACATATACATATACAAATAAAAAAAATATATATACATACACACACACTCTGTAAATACTACTACACACTATTCACATAGTAGATTTAAAGTATATAAACTACAAACCAAAAAATGTCCTAAAATAAAATAATAAAATCATATTTGCTGAACTGAGAGGTGACTGCTGGAAGTGGCAGAATACTGGGAAAATCCAGCACAGGACAGTTTTAGAGTGAAACATGAGCACATGAATGAGTAGCAAATATACAACTGTGTAAGAATAAACTCAAATTTTGATACACCTGAATATTCCTCAGTTGACATATTATTAATAAAAATAATTACAGGCTTTTTTCATTTTTTCTATCTCGGAGTGAGCATTCCAGAGCTTCAGACAAAACCCACTACATGGAAGAAAAACCTCCAAAAACTAAGTTTTTGTTGGGGAGCTGCTTTTTGTGGAATCACAGAGTGGTCTGGATTGGAAAGGAGTTTAAAACTCATCCAGTGCCACCCCAGCCATGGCAGGGACACCTCCCACTGCCCCAGGTGCTCCCAGCCCCAATGCCCAGCCTGGCCTTGGGCACTGCCAGGGATCCAGGGGCAGCCCCAGCTGCTCTGGGAATTCCATCCCAGCCCCTGCCCACCCTGCCAGGGAACAATTCCTTCCCCAAATCCCATCGAAGTCTGCTCTCTGTCAGTTTGAAGCCATTTCCCCTTGTCCTGTCCCTCCATCCCTTGTCCAAACTCCCTGTCCTCATCTCCCTTTTCCCTCATATTTTACATATTAAGTATATCTGAAAACACCAAACTGTGCTGGAGCACAAAATCTGACTGGGACAGCAGGGATGGGTTTCCTGCTCAGCATGAGAATTTGGGGCAGCATTCCAGAGAAAAGATGGGGGGACAAGAGCAAGGTGAAGGTTTTGGGGTTTTTGCCACTTTGCAGAGGCTCTCGGTGTGGGATGCTGTGGAATTCCCAGGCCAAGCCAACCCCTGAGCCCGAGGCTCAGTGAGGGTGCAATTAAGTGTGAGATTCAATTAGGGGCTTCTGGAGGCATCCCCTCTTCATTTCAACCACTATTTGTACAACTTCTGCATTATATCACATTATATCATTATATACATATAAATATATATTTATGTATATAGTTCTTCCTGCCTTCTAAACCAGAAGAAAAATCCCCACGGGAATAAAAAGCTCCCCTGGAATTTCATTCCTGATGCATTTTTCTTATGCAAACAGCTTCTGGGGAGGGAATGATCTCTGGTAGGTTGTTTTTTTCCTTTTGACATTCATTTAAAAGGGAGAGGATGAGACTTCTTCAAAGCCTAGTCCATCAGTTCCTCACCCTTGGCTGTGGCAGGTTCTCCTGAGGAAACACACTCATTCCATCATTTCCCAACAAGCCTGACACTTCCAAAGCACATCTCACTGTCACTCACGTTGCCCCAGCACACACTCCACTTCCATTTCCACATTTCCATTTCCACAAAGGAAATATCCTTGTGCCAGAAGGAAATTTCCCAGCCCTGTTCCCATGGGAAGCCCAGGTGCTGCTGGCACTGCCATGTTTAGGAGCAGAGGAACAGCCCAGGGTCTTGTTGAAATCTGGCAGGGAGCCCCTCTCAGAGGAGAGTTTATAAAAGATATATAAGAGAAAAATTAAACCATTAAGTTTTCATGGAGTGTAGACTTAGGTGTTTAGAATTGTAAATTTTCTCCCCTTTTGCAAAATCCAAAGAACAAGCTTAAAATTGTAAATTATTTGACCTACAAAGCTTTATATCGTATATATTTAATCAGGATTAGAGAGATGGTTCTCCACCTCTACTCTGCTCTGGTGAGACCCCAGCTGGAGCTCTGAATCCAGCCCTGGGGTGCTCAGCATGGGGAGGATGTGGAGCTGCTGGAGAGATTCCAGAGGAAGCCATGGAGATGCTCCAGGGCTGGGAGAGCTGGAGGTGCTCACCTGGAGAGGAGCAGCTCCAGGCAGAGCTCAGAGCCCTTCTAGGGCCTTAAGGGGCTCCAGGAGAGCTGCAGAGGGACTGGGGACAAGGGATGGAGGGACAGGACACAGGGAATGGCTCCCACTGCCAGAGGGCAGGGATGGATGGGACATTGGGAATTTGGAATTCCTGTCTGGGATGGAATTCCCAGAGCAGCTGTGGCTGCCCCTGGATCCCTGGCAGTGCCCAAGGCCAGGCTGGACACTGGAGCTGGGAGCACCTGGGACAGTGGGAGGTGTCCCTGCCCATGGCACTGGATGAGTTTTGAGCTCCTTTCCAATCCAAACCATTCCATGCTCCTCTGGCAGGCACAGACAGAGGTGCAGAGAGTGTTGTCTGCTCTAATGAATTCCACTGAATTCCCAAGCCAAGATGAGGACCTGAGCTGCAGTGGCATAACTCATTTAAAGCTGTCTCCCTGGGCTGTATCCCTGTGTTTCCAATGGAAAATGGAGCTTCCAGGAGGTGCAGTTGGATTTCTGGACTGTCCATGGGAAGAGCAATTTGCAGATTACCTTCTCCCCCAAGAATTAAATGCTTCTGCAACAGGAAATTGGGGAACTGGGATGTGATTCCTTCAAGGCAAAGGAAGATGAGGAAAGAGAGATTTGGGAGTAAATATTTCAGTTTTGGGCCCAGTCCCATGCATGGTTTCATTTCATCATCAATCCAACAAACAATTACACAACCAACCCCTAAATTACACACCACCTAACCAAGTCACACAACCAACTCCCCAAGCAGCACCACAACAAATCACCTTCTTCCTCCATCTTTTCCCCCCCAAAAAACCAAACAAAACTATGAACTATAATTACAAACCGCTGATGAACAAAACACCAACCCAACACCCTTGTAGCCCATAAAAAGCATGATCCTGAAGATGTCAATTTGGCTGTTACACATACCTGAGGACAAAATATTTAATCCTAACCGTACTGTTAGTTTTTGCTTTTCTGTGCCCTGCTGGGTGAAGGGATGGGCCCCTCTCTCCCCAAGAACAGCCAGGGAAGGTCTTTTTAATAAGCAAAACCTTTTCCTCAGTGACTTCTCTTTAGCACTTTTTTAGTGCTAATTATGGTGAAAGGAAACCTTTCTCCAAGGGATATGGACACAGACCACAGATTAAGCACACAGAGATCATAAATGAAGCTCATGATCTAAATAAAGGGTTTTAAGTGTAATTCATCAGCCAGCCTAACATATTGTCTGAGCTCTTTCCCCTTGAGGACATTTAATGGTTTGTGGTTCGTTTAACAAATAGGGACAACCATATTTAAAGAAAAAATGTGAAAAAAGCATACTGGAATTTCAATTATCTTTTTACTCCAGTTACTATTTTTATATATCTATATGAATACATATCTAAATCTGTAAATAAATCTGAGGAGGAAAAGGTTCTTCCCCCAGAGGGTGGTTGGGCACTGAACAAGCTCCTCAGGGCAGTGATCACTGGATGTCTCCTCCAACCTCAATAATTCCATGATTCCTTGACTTTTCTTTGCACAGAGAAGGACAAAAATTCCAGGTTGTGTTCTCTTCTGCTGAGACAAACACACTGGACTGTGCCTATAATAAGCACAAGTTCTTGAGCTGAAAAACATCAACCAGCATTTCAGAATCCAGTTAATTATTAAACGACCCATGAAGATTTTGAATGCATGGCTGGCTTTTGTGAGCTTATCTGATAGACTGATTTTCTGTCTTTAATTTCTACAGATAACTCCAATTTCTTCTTTTTTCTCAAAAATACATCCTTGCAGCTGGATGAGAACATGTGTTTGGGTAAGGGGTGCTTTGGTGAGGCACAACAGAGGAATGAGGGCTCCAGAAATGTTAAAAGGAGGAAAAGAGGATTGCAGATATGTCTGGTTTCAGCACTTAATGAAGGTCAAATTCAACTGTCATTAGAAGTTATTAAGAAAATGCTGTAGGCAAAATAAACAAAAGATTGCCTTGTGGCTGACACACCAAGGAAAATCAGGTGTGTGATCAGATGGGCCTTACAACCAAATCAGGTTTTACTGAGGTTTAACAACCCAACACTGCACATTATGCAGACATTTTCCCACTGTCCAAGCCCAATTCCAAGGGATCAGTTCAGTCTGTGCTTTCAGCTTTGGACCTCTGGTGGCTTCCCGTATTTTTGTCACGGCACTCAGAGCAAAGTGATGATCCAGGGAAGATCTTCCTCCCACAGCTCCATCCGTGTGCCAGGATCCCAAAAAGCTGCTGCTGCCACTCTGTGTGCCATGTGCTGCCCCTGATGGGGCAGAGATCTGGGCCAAAAAGCGCGGAATTAAACGCGCGTTAATTTTTCATTTCCGTAACGAGCTTTGAGAATTCTGTGCAGAGCATAAAGGAAACGTTTCCAAAACAGAAGCGATTCCATGGCAGGCCTGGCTGGGGACTGATTGCCACTCTGGCAGAGGAGCAGCAGCCCCTTAGCACAGAATGTCTCAGTGCTGCTGCCACAGCCCCCAGCGCTGCCCCAGCACAGCAGCCCTGGCACAGCGACCCTCACCAGGGTGGCTGAGGAATGGAATCTCTAATAAATGGGATAGCTGGATTGTAAACAAACCCATCTGGGACACTTAAAAGAAAGGTTAAACCCTGGGACTGATTGTCCAGGAAAGGAATTATTTCACAGAATGACCAGGTTGGAAGAGACCTTCAAGTTCATCGAGTCCAGCCCAGCCCCAACCCCTCAACTAAGCCCTGGCACCCAGTGCCACATCCAGGCTTTGTTAAACACACCCAGGGATGGGGACTCCACCACCCCCCCGGGCAGCCATTCCAGAACTTTATCACCCTTTCTGTGAAAAACTTTTCCCTGCTATCCAGCCTGTATTTCCCTTGAGGCTGTGTGCTCTGGTTGTGTCAGTGCTGCTGGAGAAAGAGCCCAGCCCCAGCTGAGCACAGGCACCTTTCAGGAGCTGTGAGAGTGATGAGGGCAGCCCTGAGTCTCCTTCTCTCCAGGCTGAGCAGCCCCAGCTCCCTCAGGGGTTCCTCTCAGGGTTTGTGTTCCCAGCCCCTCGGATGTGCTCAGTGTCCCAAGGTCCTTCCCAAGCTGAGGGACCAGAACCTTTAATTTAGAATTTCTTCAGTAACTGGAGCTGAATTTCTTCAGTAACTGGCAAGTAGGGGATAAAGTGAGCCCAGCTCCCAAGGTGAAATGAGAACTGGCACGTGCTCAGAGTTACAGCATTCTTCTCCTCTTATTGTGGGGGGCTCACAGTCAAACACCACTCCAAGCCCTGCTGAAATCAGAGAGTGCATTCCCAATAAAAATGAGCATGCTCCAAAGTCACTGCTGGGAGCCTCAGCGTTCGTCAGGTATTTTAAGTGCTTGTTTTGATGCAAGGAATATTTTCAAAGGAGGTTATGGGAATGAAATACTTCTGGAGAGGAAGATGGGTTATTTTTTATCATAGCCACTTCCAAAAAAATCAATTTCTGAGAAAGTGCATTATGCTTAAGGAAACTGGTACAAACAGGATGGAGATGTATAAAAAATGCTCTCCTCTCTTTGGTACAATACTCTGACTTTACTCATCCCCAGCAGATCAATAGGTAACTTTGGTCCTCATCCTTTTACCACATCAGTTGTTATTACCCTCTGATTCAGGTCTTAAAGACTGAACATTTAGGGAAATGTACAGTTAAGTTTATGTAGATATAAATGCATATAAGTGTGTACATACTATAAAGTAGAAATATATATGAGTATTTGAGTATAAGAATCGAGTTCAAAGATGTGTGAAGAAGAATTTGAAGTTAATTACAGAGGTTCACAATAGCTGTGGCTGCCCCTGGATCCCTGGAAGCGTCCAAGGATGGGGCTTGGAGCACCCTGGGATTGTGAAAAGTGTCCCTGGGGGGGCTTTAAGGTCCCTCCCCACCCAAAGCATTCCATGATTCTGTGATTTCATTACCATAACCCTGCACCCTTGGCTGTAAAAGTCTCTCAAAGCAGCGTAAAAATTCTCCTTTGGACAATAAAAGTAGGAGTTTGCAACAGAGGAAAAAAAAATCTGATTTTTGACCCTAGAATTTACCAGTCCAAAAAAGTGGTTTTACATTTGTGCTTCAAGGCACCCTCATTCTTCTCAAGCAAATACTTATAAAGGGAACAGAGCTCCACCAGTTTTCTGAGCCTTAATCTGCTTTTCCCCCTGCTTTTTTAATTAAAATGGTATTTTTAATGCTCTTTAAACACTGAGCTTCCTTTTGATTGGCCATTGACCCTAATGCCTAAATCCATACCTGCTTTGCTGGGCTATATCTTGCTGTATATTGATAAATCCATATTTTTATGATCCGTTATCCAAAAGAAAACAAAATTCAATGTGATGCAAGGGCTGATGTTAGATTTTATTTCTATATAAATAACAGTGGAGCTCAGGACAGCGCTCTCACCTCAGCTGTGTGCTCTAATTTCACAACTGTGCACACACACCACTCTGATGGGTTCTGTGCTTGGGTTTTCTTTACAAGGAGATTTTCTCCACCAAAGGGAAAGACCAGAGAGTCCCATTTCAAATGTCCTGGGGATGTCTGGGGGCTGACAATCCCCCTTGTGTGGCCCAAAGAAGGATGGAGCCTCTTCTGAGGTGGAGCAGGGAGGATCTGGGAACAGTGGGGTTCTGTCTTCTCCCCTTTTGTGCTGCAATGTCCCACTGGGTCAAGCCCTACTTGGCAAGGAGCAGTTTGTACACCACATTTTTGGTACATTTGTGCACATTGTAAATGCACTCAGACCAGCAGTTTGCAAAATCAAATGCATGAGTGGTAATAAAGAGCTCCTTCTCCTTTCTGAACCAAAAATTTCATTAAAATAACCAAGAATATAGTGGGTTTGTGGGTTATTCATAACTCACTAACAGCAAATAAATAATTTCATTGCCTTCATGTGGAGGGCTGTGGCCTTTCTGGGATGCAATGAGATGCTTGGATGGGACAACAAGGAGGATATTTTGTGGCTGGGCAGCCCCAACACCCAACTTGGCTGCTCCCAAATCCAAACCCAGCTCCATTATGACGTAATTTCAATTCAGGGCAAACAGAAGCCCCCCCAGGGGCAGCTGGAAGGGAATTTCTGCAGCCCTTGTGTCCCCAGGGAGCACAGGAGGAGCTGTGATGCCACCCCCACTTTGTCCCCCTCTGCACAGCTGGCTCCTTCCTGGGGACAGAGCTGCCTTTGTCCCAGAGGGAAAACACTGAGCCATTTCAGCACCCTGCCATTTGGAGAATGCTCAGAATCGTTTTGGGAAGAGAAAACTTTTTCAGAGATTCTCAACAGGATTTTAGGGTTTTTTCAACCTCCTCCCCCCCAAGGATTTTAGTGATTTAGGGAGCCTTTCAAGGAAAATCCTTGAGAGAGATGCAGAAGGAAAGTGTTTTCAGACAAAAGGGTGGAAGAAAAACTCCTAAATCCAATAATTGCCGAGTTCACTCAAAGCTTAACATGAGAGCAGTGAGAGCAAAACTCTTCCCTCTTTGTTTCAGAGCACTGGGTGCTTTTAACATTTAGGGCTGATCCTCTCCAGAGGATAAAATCTCCCCATTTTCTGTTCAAAATTCTAAAAGCACTAGAAGTTTTAAAAGATTTTGGTGCTATAATAGAACAAACAGAAGCAGGAGAAAGAGGAAGTGACAGTGATTTTATGATAATTATATATGAAAAATAGGAAGTGACTGTGATTTCATGATAATTTATGTGAAAAATAGGAAGTGACAGTGATTTTATGATAATTACATACAAAAAAAAGGAAGTGACTGTGATTTTCTGGTAATCACACACACTGGGACTGTTCACAAGGTATTTAATGACAAGGAGCCATTACTGTTCCTCAGGGAATGCTTCAGGATTTCAGTCCTGGAGAATTCAACAACCCAAGGAGGAATTAGTTCGTGCTCTCCCGTGGAAATGATGATCCCTCCCTTGTCTCTGTCTCTCAGCTTTCAACACCCACCTCGAACCCCACAGTGTCAAAAAGTGCTGATCCACATCAATATTCTTGGAAAAACAAGGAATTGTTGTTTCCCAGCAGGTTTGGGGAGGCTTGATGAACTTTTGGCTGATGCAGCAATTAAATAATTTTAAATAAAATTCAAACTGTGCAAACCATGTATCTGACTATGCCCACGATGTATGTAGAAGTAAAAAAAAATGCACATTATCAGCATTTCAAAAGAAACTAAATTATCAGTTCATTAATTCAGGGTAATCCTGAGGTTTAAGCACAGAAATGCTGCATCTCCTGCAGTGGAAGATCTTTCATGACAGAGAATGTTACTCTGATAAAACAGATTAAAAAATCATCTTTAAAATAAATTAAGAATTCAGTGGCATACATATCTGGCATGGAGCACCTGTAGCTATTTTACTTTTTAAATATAATTCACTACTGAAACCATTAAATGCATATTAAATGCTGCAAGTTCCACTGCATTGCAAGAGAGCAAGACCAGGTTAATCCCTGGGCACTGGAGCTAAAATACACAGATTTTACTCTAAAAGGTAACTCAGAATGTTCCTCTTTCACAGGGAGAGTTAGGGGCTTGGAAGTCCAAAGATTTTCTTGTCCAGGGCAGGTGTGGAGGAGTACAAAATAAAGCAGTGGTTGATGGACACCCCACTGCTGCTGGTGCATCCAGAAAATACCTGAAAACTCCACCCACAATCCAGAACAGGATTAGAACAGAACAAAATCCTGCATTTCACAGCTGCCAGGGAAAGCCTCTCCATCAGCACCGAGGGGAAAGGGTCACACGGAGCTGCTGGAAAATTCAGTGTGCAAAAAGCAGCAGGGTCAGAGCATGACCAGCTCCCAAGGGGCAGGAAAAGCCTTTGTGTTTTCCCGGGACACTCTTTTGAAATAAATCAGGACGCCAGCTTCAGCTCAGGAGCAGCCCACACCATTCCTGACAGACCCAAAGTACAGGGCCATTACCAAAATTACCTTTCTAAATTAAATTTTTTGACAGAAGGAACAGATTTTCTTGTTCCAGTCCCAAACCCACTGCACTGCAGGTGACCCTCTCTCCTCCACTGTGCCCCAGGAGTGGTTCTGGCACTGAAATCCAAATTTTAACACTACCAAATTGCTGATATTATGGAACAGAATGAATGCATTTCTCCGTTCATATGACTCGTTGCTGCTAATTTATATTTTATAATTATATATTAATATTATATATTAATTATAATTAATGCTATATTTTATGTTATATTGTATTTTATAATAAATATATTTTATGGTTTGGGGGTTTTGGGGGGTTTTTGGGGTTTTTTTTTGGTTTTTTGTTTTGTTTTGGTTTTTTTTGTTTTGTTTTGGGGTTTTTTTGTTTGTTTGTTTTTTGGGTTTTTTTGGGGTTTTTGTGGGTTTTTTTTGTTTGGTTTGGTTTTTTGTGGGTTGTTTTTGTTTTGTTTAGTTTTGTTTTGTTTTTTGTTTTGCTTTTTTGTGTGTGTGTGGTTTTGGTGGTTTTTGTTGTTGTTGTTGTTTTTATTTTTGTTTTTGTTTTTTTTTTTTGTTTTGTTTTCCCAGCCCGGTTTCAACTTTAGCATACAAAACAGCCTGAAATATCCCAAAAATCTACCTGCAGCTGGCCCAAACCTTGCAGCAGGCTGTGAGTAAAGCCAGAGGTGCTGTGTGTAAGCACAGGGCCCTTTTTTTGAACACATCCATTGTGGCAGAACCCGTTCTGCTGGTTCATTGTATTATCACAAATGTTTTGCTGACTGAACTCCTCGGATGACTCACACAGAGGCAATTGGGCTCCGGGAATAAAACACTCTTGTAGCAGTTTTTCCACATAAAAGGCAAGTGTTTCAGGGCTCCTGCCTCAACAGGGGTTGCTTTTTTAACGTATATAATCCACGTTCAGTCCCATCTCTGCTCCAAGTTGGTGAATAACCAGCGAGGATCATCTGAGGCAGCCTGGAGGAGGGAGGTGCAAACCTGTACAGGCCATCTAAATTTATATGGGAAGGAAATTTGTCTCCTGGGACAGCATTATCTCTGTGTGGTTTCTATGGCTGCTTGTTCAGGTTGCTCTATTCCTCCTCATGAAGGCTCCCCCTCTGCCATTTTTATTATTGTTTTTTAATGAAGAGTTACTGACATATTCATGTTGTAGCATAAATCTGTTTGACAGGAGCGATTGGCATTTCCCAAGCCATGTGACTGCATTAACTGGGCACATTTAATGGGGAGCATTTGGGAACTGATGAAGAAATGCTATTTATACTCTAATTCCCGTGGCTGCTGGAAAAGAAAAGGTGTGAGAGGAGAATGAGAAGATCCATGCAAAGCAGGTGCTGGCTGTCCTTGGGTTCTACCTGGTGAAGGCTGGGATGGGCAAACAGTGACTCACTCCAGGCTGCAGTTCAAGGAGTGGATTTTTCGTTGTTTTTAAGTTGTTTTCTTTTTTTAACAGCCACTTCAAATGATGTCTGGTTGTTGTTTGTTTGTTTGTTTGTTGTCTCATGTGCCTAAAGGAATCTGCCTGGATTTAGCACTGAATTCTTCCCTTCAGCAGCACAGTGTTAACCAAGGTTTCAGCTGCCTCTTGTTGCTGTGTCCCTTCTTTGCCTGTGCAATCAGAGAATGGTTTGGGTTGGGAGAGACCTTAAATCTGATCCAGTGCCACCCCTGCCATGGCAGGAACACCTTTTCCTATCTCAGGGTGCTCCAAATCCCAGTGTCCAGCCTGGCCTTGGGCACTGCCAGGGATCCAGGGGCAGCCACAGCTGCTCTGGGCACCTGTGCCAGGGCCTGCCCACCCTCACAGGGAAGGATTTTTCCTGACATCCCATCCAAATTGGCTCTCCTTCCATTTAAGACCACTGCACCTTCTCCTATCACAACAGCCCCTGCTAAAAAGTTGTCCCTGGTTTGTCCTCACATCTCTCCTACCGCAACAATCCTGTTGGATTTGCTGCTCTGCACCTGTTGAAACTGTCACTGTTTGCTTTGGCACGACAGAGCAGACAGACACAGCCTCTTGAAGATGACAAAATATCATGATAATGTGAATTCTGAAAACAGCTTTGTTATTTTAAATATATGCACATTCACTCATCAATCATGTCAAAGAAAAAAAGGTTTGGCAGAGTTCTGCAAAACTCCAGTGCTCTGCTTTTTGGAAGACATTTAAGAATTATTTAAAACCAGAATTTGAGGGCTGAGAAACACTTGTTTAGCAATGAAATCCTTGAGTTCAGAGTAACTGGGTGTGAAACGAGGCCATGTTCCCCAGGAGTAGGGCAGTGTCCTGCTGGGGATGAGCCTTTGCCAAATGCCAAAATCTCTCTCTGGAGCTTTAGATCCAGCAGGTTTGAGAACCTGATCCCGTGGATTGAAAGGAATCGGGCGGGGAGGTTAAAAAAGGAGTTGGGCAGCAGCTCCAAAGAGCCTTCAGCACCTGAAGGGAGAACAAAGGAGGGTCTGTTCCTGTGCTGAGCTCCCTGACAGCAGCAGGGCTCCCTCCAGCATGGAGGGTTTGGGAAACTCGGCTGCAGCCACTGCAGGGAAGAGTCTCCAGGGGATGCTGGAGGTGAGCTCAGCAAAGAGCAGCTCCCATCCTCTCGCACGGGATCCGCCAGCGTTCGCACGGTGAGGAGCAAGTCTCTGGAGTAACTGAAAGAGGAAAGCTGGAAAGCTTCATCTGCACCTGCCAGACCCTGGAGAGCAAAGACACAACAGCCAGCAAATCTCAGGTAAAGACGAGGGTAAATTCAGAATTGCAGTAAAAATGCCCAGCTGTTGAAATCAGAATATTTAATTGTGGGGGAAGTTGGTCACTAACTGATGGCTAAGCAATGTGAAATTGAGCTATAAAAAGTTTAAATTGCATGCTTCTCTTAGCTAATACTCACGCTGAGAGGATAAATGTGAGCTGCTTAGAATTAGGAGAGGGAAATGGATGTACAAGGGCCCAACTTGACTTGTCAAGGACCTTGCTCAAGGAGCAAGATTGCAGCATGAGGCTCTGCACTTTGAGCTATGAAACCAGGATTTCTCTGTTTCTAAAACTTCAGGTCCAATTAATTTTCCTCTCCTTCAAAGTTTGAGAAAGAAAATAAACCATATCAGAAATATAAATGGTGCTAGCATGGGCCTTTTGTTTCACTTCTGCATATCTAATAAACTCCCAGATATATTGTGTGTCTCCAACAAAGCAAGTCCTCCAGTGCTGGGCAGAGATTATTCTCACAAAAGGGAACCTCTTTGTCAAAACAATGGGAATAAGAAAGTTTTCAAGATTAAAATGTCAGGTAGATAAACACATTACTTTGAGCCATATTTGTATTCCATGGCTGGTTCAGACACTCCAGCAGTTATCTTCCCCAAAGTAAACATGCGTGAAATCTGATCAGCTCTTCATTGTACACGGAATAAATTATGCAGGGCATTGTAGGAGACTCCTATACGGCTCATTTACACATCTTTTGATAAATGTAATATGCAGATTCCTGCTCCTTTGTGAGGCATTAACCTCGGTGCATATTGATGCTGTTATTCCCAGAGATGACAGGAGCTCAAAGACCTTTCTGTGTCTCTTTGAGAGCCGGCAGGCCCTCGACTGGGGAGGGACTTGCTCAGGGATGTACGAACGACCTTTCTTTAGAATCCAGCCTCGTCATAAATTTCCTTCTCACTGTCAGAGAATTGAAGGTTTCAAGTGGTTTTGATAATGGTATAAAGTGGTTGGGGTAGAGTTTATTGCACTATTCAGGAGGAAATCGCTCCTAATCCACCAACTACAGGAATTACTGGAAATTTAAATGACAAAAATTCACATTAAGTGGCCAAACTCTTTGAAGATAAATCATTTGGGGTGCTTATCTCAGTTTAAGACACCCAGCAACCCTATTTGAAGAAAGAGCTCCTTAAACGCCTCAGTTTGGGGCTCCTCTCAGGCACTGACGATCCCCACGCATATAAAATCCACAACGAGGATGTTGGAAGCTTTTCCCAAGTACCTGTGCAATGGCAGTTTTTGTTAAAACCTTGTCTGATCGGGCTGCAAAGCAATAAAGCCACGTCCTGATACAGAACATTTACTGATAAATGGGATTGAAATTATGAGCGCGTCATTTTTTTTGTGCAAAAATGTTCTTTTTCCCTTATTTGGCAGCAAAATGACAAAAAAAGAAAAAGGGATGTTGTACTCTAAAGGTGAGGATTTGTAGATTTTTCTTTTGAAAGAAGCAAATCTAAAGGAAATCTGAAGGTTTATTTAAAGTCTTCTCCTTACTCAAAGTCAAGGCTATTTATTCTTGCGGCATTCTTGTTCCTACTCAAAGTCAAAGCTATGAAAAAAGGAAAAGTAGAATTTTTTGGGTTGTTCTCCCAGCATGTGAGGGCTGGTGGATGTGAGGAGAGCAGGAGTTTGCTGGATTACACAAGTCCCCTGCTAAATAAAGCAGCTGCAGGGCTGAGACTGGATGTGTCATTTGCTTGACAGTGCAATGATCATTTCACCTGACAAGGTAAGGAAGGGCTTTGCTACAAAACATCTCCAAGCTGAGACCTCTCCTGATTCCTGCTTTCATGCCAGCCAGGAGAATTGGGAAGGACTTGAGGAGCTGGGGAGGTGTCTTGGTTTGAAAAGCCAGGTGTCTGCTAAGGAAGGCAGGAGCCTCCCTTGAAATGGAAAATGTAAACCCCCTCCCTCTGAATTGTTGTAATTTTTGAAATCAAGGGGCTCTCAGGCAAAGATGTGGGAGCAGGAATAACAGTTCTTTACTAGGGAAGAAAATAAAAATAAAATAAACAATGCAGTAATACAAAACAACTCTGCTAGAGTCAGAGCAGGCCCTGCCCCCCTGTGTGTCAGGGGGTGGCACAGCCCCATCCCATGGGGGCTCAGCCCTCCTGCAGTGCCAGCTGTGCTGCTGCTGGAGCAGGGATCCTGCACAAGGGGGGAGTTTTCCTCTGCAGCTCCAGGGCTGCTGCAGATGGGCCTGGGCTCCCTCTGGCAGTGCAGGGCAGCAGAAAGCTGCTCCTCTGGCAATGCAGGGGGCAAAGGCTGCTGTGCTGCTCCAGGCTCAGATTGGATCCAGGTAGGAATGCTTGGCTCCTCCCCTGGGCGCAGCATCTCCCCATGGGATGCTGGAATTGGATCAGCCCTGCAGGGACACTCACTGGCCATGGACAGAAGATAATTAATAATTAATGGCCCATGAACAGCAGACATCTCCTGGAGGGAGGATTGGCTGTGGGAGAGATAAAGAAAAAACTGCCCAATGAACAGCAGGGAGCTGCCCCACCTCTGACAGATGGGAATTGAATTCTCACCCCCAGCCACATCTTGTAACCTAAGACAGGAGGAAGTACGAGAGTAAATGGCTTTTCCACAAGTCTGTGGAATATTGGAAAGCCAAGCTTTTGCTGATAATTGAACAGAAATGCTCGAAAGGAGCTAGAACTTGGTGAAACCTCCAAAGAAGTCAGATCATTCTGCTGTATAGTAAAGGAACCTCTTAAAAGCCACAGTGCCAGGGTGTCATTGCCTTGATCCTCATGTGGATGTGACAACAGCAATTCCAGCAAGGAGCTTTTCAGTTTAATCAAGGCTCACTCAGACTTCCTTTGCATTGCTCCAACACAAAAAAAAACTTAAAAATACTTTCCCCCCAAAAAATCCCTCTGTGAATTGTTGGACACACAAAATTCTCATTTTAAGTTTGTAGAGACATAAATATTTTAGCTGATAAATTTGTGTCTGCAGGGCTGTCCAGGAGAGGAGAGGAAGTTCCTTGTTTTTCCTCTGTTTACAGTGAAGTGCAGGTCAGGAGCAGCAATTCCATTAAAATCACCATCAGGTCAACCAAAAAATTATTGACTCCAAAATCATAGGATTAAGATAATTATATGTATGCAGATATTTAATAAATGAAGCCTTATTAATTATTCTGTAGAGTTTGACTGTGTGGGATGCATTTACTCCAAAAACCTACAAGTTCAGGTGCAGCTGCTGGGGCTTGGAGCAGTGTTTCATCATAAAGCAAAAAAAAAAAAAAAAAATTAAAATAAAAAAAGTAAAATCAAATCAAGGAAAATAAAATAAAATTAAATTAAATAAGATGAAATGAAATGAAATGAAATGAAATGAAATGAAATGAAATGAAATGAAATAAAATAAATAAAATAAAATAAAATAAAATTTATTATAAAACCTCAAGAGTAGGAAAGCAAAGGCCAGAGTGCAGCCACTCACTTTTAAGAGCACAATATCAGGAGCAGACCTGCAGTGGTGCTTTGGCACCATCACACCAGTGCCAGCAATCCACGTTATCAGGGGAATTAATTCCTGGTTCCAAATGCTTTGGAGACTCTCATTAATGGAAGAAGATGGACTGGGAAGGAAGCAGAGTAAAAAACAGTTAAACAATTTCCTGATCCCCTCTATGCCAAATTCTGGATTAATGAGCAAGATCAGCCCCAGGCTTGGTGGAACACTTGATAACTCCACATTTCCAGTTAAATCCACAGCTCGTGTGTTTGGTGATTGTCTCTGAAGGAAAGAATTGCTCACACTCAAAATTACTTGCTGGCTGCTGGCATGGAAAAATATTCTTTGTGTTTCTCTGCCCTGGCCAGGAAGGCTTCTGGATGTTTGTTTTTGGTACCCATATTTTCCTGTTAAATGATATAGGGACAGCTGGCAATCTTTTTATGGATTCATTTACACAATGCTCCTGTGAGATGGGGAAATGTGATTAATCTTCTTTACAGGCAGGGAACTGAAGCAGAGAGAAACCAAGGCTCAGATCTGTAGAGATCTTAAAAAGCCCAGTGACACTCTAAAGTTTAAAAGGAAAAACACCAACCCCACAAAAAACCAACCTCAGTCAATATCTTATTAAAATCTTCCAACATCCCACTTGGTGCCTTCATCAACAGATTGCCCTGGAAGGAGGTGAATCTTCACTAAATGATCCAAAACAACCCAAAAAGAGGAAAATGAGAAACACAGAATAGTCTAAACTCAATCACCTTTGCCACCATGAGGGCTGCTGCAGCCCTGCCCATCTGCCAGCAGCACCTCCAGCCCCAGAGCAGGTAGAGGAAGGTAATTAATTTTTCACTCCTAATTACCAGCTCTCTAAATGCAGTGCTGCAGCCAATGAGGTTTTCAGGCACACAGATCAGGGGATATCACTTATTTTTGGAAAGGTACTCACAGACTTCTTCTCTCGTTCTGTCCTGACCTACTTTGGAAGACATCTCTAAAATAGCTTATTTCTCCCACAATAATTGAGTAAGCAGACAAAAAAAAATAATGCTGTGCTGCCCCTTTTCTACAGTGGTGCAGGCACTGTAAAAATGCGCCTATTAATAGGAAAATGTAAATTAATCTTTTGTTCCAGAGGGAGAAAATTGTCAGTAAAAACTGAAGAATAGAACATTTTATAGTCGTTCACGCAAAAAGCATCACAGACTATTTTGTACTAGAAACCAGGAATCACAGGATAGTTTGGGTTGGAAAGGACCTTAAAGACCATCCAACCCCGTGCCATGGACAGGGAACCAAGTTTTCCTTTCCAAGGAGGAAAATTATAATTTCTCTTTTGGTATGAAAGGTTCTTTCATGCCCAACTTGTTCCAGAGGGAGCAGCTCGGGCTCTTCCTTCTGTCTGTCCCTCATTTTGGGAGTAGCTGAGGAGGAGCAGAGGATGTTTGCACCACCTCCCTCAGCCCATCCTGCCTTCCACACCGTGCTGAAACATTTTATTGCTTCAAAGAGGGTCTTTTGCCTTAGGTATTACAGCCAGAGGAAGCTTTTTTCCCTTTATTTCAGCTGTTTTATTCCCAGTTTTCAAGCTGCATACTAAAAACCCCCATCAAATACAGAAATGGGAACCTGCACCACTACTGTGGCTAAGCTAATTTGGGAAAACAAATATCCAACTGGAATTCCAGGTAGGATATACAATTTGCAGCTCAGTTCATGGAGATTGAAGTGATGTCTGGTGTAGCTATTTTCTCACCCACTCTCACCCCACCAGCTGAGAGCTAAAGAAGGAGCTGTGCTGCTTTGCAGGCACTGGTAAATCCTGGAATTAGGATTTTCTGTTGAGTTCTGCCTCCAGCTCTGGGTTCCCAGCACAGGAAGGACCTGGAGGAGTCAGGCAAGAGGAAACCTCCAAGTGGATCAGAGGGATGGAGCAGCTCTGCTGTGAGGAAAGGCTGGGAGAGCTGGGATTGTTCTCCTGGAAAAAAGAAGCTTTGGGGTGGCTTCATTGTGGTCTTCCAGGGCCTGAAAGGAGCAAAAAAGATGGAAAGACACTCTTTACAAGGAGATGGAGTGACAGGAGAAGAGAAGGAGAAGGAGAAGGAGAAGGAGAAGGAGAAGGAGAAGGAGAAGGAGAAGGAGAAGGAGAAGGAGAAGGAGAAGGAGAAGGAGAAGGAGAAGGGAGGGCAAGGATAGATGAAATATTGGGAAGGAATATTTGGCTGTTAGAGTGCAAGGAGAAGGAGAAGGAGAAGGAGAAGGAGAAGGAGAAGGAGAAGGAGAAGGAGAAGGAGAAGGAGAAGGAGAAGGAGAAGGAGAAGGAGAAGGAGAAGGAGAAGGAGAAGGAGAAGGAGAAGGAGAAGGAGAAGGAGAAGGAGAAGGAGAAGGAGAAGGAGAAGGAGAAGGAGAAGGAGAAGGAGAAGGAGAAGGAGAAGGAGAAGGAGAAGGAGAAGGAGAAGGAGAAGGCTCCTACTGCCAGAGGGCAAGGATAGATGAAATATTGGGAAGGAATATTTGGCTGTTAGAGTGTAAGGCTCTGGCACAGCTGTGGCTGCCTCTGGATCCCTGGAAGTGCCCAAGGCCAGACTGGACACTGGGGCTGGGAGCACCTGGGACAGTGGAAGGTGTTCCTGCACAGGGACTGGATGTTCTTTAAGGTCTCTTCCAATCCAAACCAATTCTGTGCTTCCACGATTATTGATTTTCATAGATAAACAAAGGGAAGCACTTGAGACCCATTCCCACATCCAGATTAAAATGATCACAAATAGGAAAACCCAAAAATCAATGTCCAAGCCCTGGATTTGCTGTTGTGCCAATGTCTCGAGCTGTGGAGCTCTTTGAGCGACAGCCCATGATGTTTGTCACAATCTGAACCTTCTCCAGTTCCCAAACAACTCTCGTTTGGAGGGTGGAGTTGGGCATTTTCCTCTGACCTTTCTGAACCAGTGGAAATCAGGAAAAGCCAAGAGGAGTGGAGTTTTATCCTATCCCTTCAGTCAGCATTTTGTACAATGGACACGATCAATACAGAGCAGGATCTACAGGGGGTTTGGATGTGGGAGCTGTACAAGGGAAAAAACCCCACTGAATGTTCAGGAAAAGACAACTAGGGAAATAGAAAAGTGGGATCCACATGGCAAAATCTCCCCACTTTTCTCAAGAAAACTCTCACCCTTTTTGCTGGTGAAGTTAGTCCTGGCTATGGGGTGTCACCCAGCAAGGGCTTGGCAGAGGCATCTCACGTTATGAAAACTCCAGATTTGAAGATTTTGGGAAAATTCCTAAAGCCATTTTCTCTGCTTCTGATAAAGGGGGCCCTACTGGCCTATCTCATCTGATTAATTAGTAGTATCCTGCTCTGTTAATTAGGCAAAAAATCACACCTCATTGACTTAACTCAATGTACATAAAAATCCTCTCATGAAAAATACAGAGAGCTCATGTTTTACAAACTCTTTTTTAATCCTCCCTTTTATCATCCTTGATAGAAAATTACACCAGATACAGGCTAAGGAAAATCCAAGTTGCCTCCAGCAAAAATTTTGAGGTGGGCAAATGTTTTCATCCTCATATTGCAGATTTGTTGTTAGAGAAATTCTGCAAAGCATTGACCTGAGTACTTGGGAAATGTGCAACAGTCAGTAAAAACAGAGTTACCCGCTGCAGAGTTTTCTGCATGCTGTGCTGAAAGGTCATTGTGGCCAGCTCAGCTTTAAATGTGTTTAAATGCTCTGAAACAAAACTGAGAAAACTGTGACTCTGCAAAAAAAGGGTTGTGGGAAAATCGAGGGATGTTTTGGAGTTGTAACTCTTCAGCACCTGGGCATGAGGGGAGCAAATGGAAGCTTTGTTTGAACTCGAAAATGAAACAAAAGGCCTCTGTAAAGCACAGATCCATGAGCAGGATCCACATCCTGCTGTAAGGGCACAGATTGTTCAGCCTGGAGAGGAGAAGGATCCAGGGAGAGCTCAGAGCCCTTGCAGGGCCTGAAGGGGCTCCAGGAGAGCTGGAGAGGGACTGGGGACAAGGGATGGAGGGACAGGACACAGGGAATGGCTCCCACTGCCAGAGGGCAGGGATGGATGGGAGATTGGAAATTTGGAATTCCCAGAGCAGCCGTGGCTGCCCCTGGATCCCTGGCAGTGCCCAAGGCCAGGCTGGACAGAGCTTGGAGCACCTGGGACAGTGGGAGATGTCCCTGGGCGGCACTGGATGAACTTCAAATTCCCTTCCAACCCAAACCATTCCCTGATAAATCCACCTGAAAACAGCCACCCTTTGCATTTTAAGAAAAGATAAAACAAACCTGGTGCTGCTGCAGCTGATTTGATTTGGCCTGAGCTGGTTTTATCTCCATTCTCACCTGAGGGGCTGTGCAAGAGCAAAGTCAAGCCAGGTCCTCACAGTGAGGAGCTTTTCACATCAACCTTTCAATATCTTTGAAGTCAATATTTTCAGGGCATAGAAATTAATCACAGTTGTAGCACTTAAATAATTCTATGTTATCTCTCATGTGGAAAAGAACCTCAATTTGCTTTTAATTTTTTTAAGACCAATAAAATTTAGGTTAGTTGTAAAAACTTGGGAGTGCCAACATTTTATTCATTATTTTTGACCCAACAATTTCACCATTTCAAATCAGACAAGGGATGTTATCTCTGCAATAAAAGGCTATCGAGAATCTAAATGAGAAATCAAATGCTTTTTCATGCTGGTTTATTTTAGATTAGAGAAACTTGAACCAGATGTAAACCTGAATTGCTGAGGCATGAGAAGGGACTAACAGCAGAGTGATAAATATCTGAGTCGTGTTGTTCTAGGTGCAGATTTGCATTAACTCAAATAAATTGATCTGTAAGCTTTTCTAAAACTTAATTAATGCTGCAGAACAAAGCTGGAGATCAATTATCAGCTTGATATCTTGGCACAGATAAAGCTGAACTAAATTAACCATCCAAAAATGTATGGTATCAATATCACATTGACATGGTTACTGGCATGGGGTAGAAATGGATCCCAGTGCAGCCTGAAACACAGACCTTTATTCCCAAATGTGGGAAGCACAGGAGTTCTATCCATAAACTCTAATTTTTCTTTACCAAAAAGAGCATTTTACACTGAATAAAAAGAGAAAGAAGACACTAGAGATGCATAGACATGATGAGAGTTTTTCTAAGCCTACTCAGGAGCAGCTGACTATTTTTTTCTCCAGAACAAGAGAATTTCCTGGTGAGCTGGTGGACAGCTATCATGAAATTGGTAGTTACTGTCAGGAATTAGGTGGCAGGATTGAATTAATGAGACAGAGATGTAATTTCTGTGTGTCTGGTAACTCTTAAGGTACTTTGGTTTTGCTGCTCTCTTCTGCTCCTTCTCCAGGCTGATTTTGCTCGTAGGTTTGCAGTGTAATTAGGTCCTTTTTATTAAAGTCTGTGCAGTGCAGTGCTGTCTGCATCTTGGAATGAATATAAGGGATGTGTGAAGGAATGCAGATTCCCTGGTTAGAACATTCACACACACAGATAAAATATTCAGAATATATCAATTGGAGAAGTTCTTCTGGAGGAAATATTTAAAATTTCTTTAAATTCACTGATATATTGCAATCTATATTCTTTGTAATGCAGACAAGCCTGCAAAGTTTTATATTAAAGCATCCCAAATGAGAGTCATGGCTCCAAGGCTGCATTCCATGCAAGAAATATAAATTAATTGTGTATCTTATTCATTGGATCTGAATCTTCATAGATCTTCATGGGCTTGATCTGAACTTCCTGCTGTGACAACAAAAATAAATTAAAGTTGTTTCCAGTTCAGTCTTGGTGTTAAGGTATGGATGGATGGATGGATGGATGGATGGATGGATGGTTGAAGGGTTCTGTGATTTCCTTTTTACCTGTGATTTTCTTTTTATTCTGTGATTTTTCTTTTAATGCCAAACCGCATCCTGTAGAAGCTAAAAGTACACAAGTGTTTGTCTTGTCACCAGCATCATCTTCTCCATCATCCCTGATCCTCCTAAAAGCATTCCAGCCTTCCCACCAGCCTTCCATGCAGCGTGGTTTAAAGGGAATGGCTCCACTGGAAGGTTTTCCAGTGCTATTTGCCTCATTTCAAAGTGCCCAGTTAATGTTGTAAGAGGCCAGAGGCTGCCACACACTTCAACCTCTGCTTCAGCAAGGCATTAAAAACTTTCCAAGACAGGAACAGAGTATCCCAGAGATGAGTTTAGATCTCTTCAGTTGATTGTATTGATCAAACACTGCTCCATTTTAAACTCTGAGTCAGATAGCCCTAATTTGTTTATAAAAGGGTATCTTTGAAGGTAGTCTTAATTAAGTAGAAGGAAAACGAGCCTGTCATTGATGAGAGGAGAGCAATATGGGCAGCTAAATAAATATCCCACCACCAAAAACATCTGCTGGTGGTAAAGCTTCTCAAGAGAATGATTTGGGAATCACTGAATATGAAGGTATTTGCCCTTTGATCAAGGACTCCTGCTCAATTCCCAAAGGGATAACAGACAGCTCCTTGTTGGCTGTACCCATGGAATGGCAATGAGGGTGTGCATGCAGTGCACTGCGAAACTCAGCCTCCAAAATGTCATTTATACAAATGTTTGGGGACTGCCCTGCACCAGGAGACCCATTCCCAGCAGGGCCTCAGGGAGCTGCTGGATTCATGGAAACCACACAAGTCCTGTGACTCATGGGGGCTGGATTATAAATGACAAACAGCATCTCCTGCTGAGCTAAGAACTGATCACAAAAATGGGAATAAATTGGATTTCACCTCTCCCATGCAGCTGATTTGGGCATGGTGGGCACAGGACCCTGTAGGCTTCATTACACTTTGTAATAAAATACTACAGACTCCAAATCTTCCCCCTCTGAAGGTAATTCTGCCACAGAGTATTTAGGAATATTGGCTGATTGTGGCTTGTTGCTTCATTTTTGCAGTTCCTTTGAAGTCATCAATATCCCAGGTTCATTTGGTGGCAGAGCTAGCTCAGGGGAGAGGAGAAGGATGTGTCATGGATTCAATTCCACAGCTGCTTACTGGGACTCTGATCCTCTAACCCTTAATCAAGGGAAACTGCTGGCCTTGGCAAGACAGGGGGAAAATGCTCCAGGAGCCTTCTTTGAGTTGTTTTCATCCTGTTGCTCATTATTTGAAGATTATATATCCAGTAAGTGCAATAATAGGGGGTTGGTTTTGTGTCCCTGCAAGAGCCATCAAGGACATCTAGCAGGAAGGAAAGCCTTTCCCATAAAGTGCAGGGAATTGCTTCCCAGCTACAGGACCAGCTTGTGCAGCTTTTATTTCCATTTCTTTTATTAACTATTAATAATGATATATGCTCTTTGAAGTACACTCTGTTTACACATAAAGAGCATAATGGAACAGCAATGATGAGGCAGACGGTAAATCTGGGTTTCTAAACAAAACATTGTTAAATGATAAAGTAGTACAAAAGCAAAGAAAATGCAAGGAAAAAATTGGTCACTTGGGATGCTGTTGCTGCCTTTTGGGACTTTGTGAAGATTGCTGACTAGATTAGATTAAAACCACCATAGCACACAATTAAATTTTCATGGAAAATATTAATTTTAAATATTGATGACAGTATTTTCTTTCAAACCAGTTTAAAAAAATAACTGTAGCAGCTTAAGGGTATCAGGAAATGCAGTGGCACAAGTGAGAGCTGGGACAGGTAACTTCCATTCTGGGCCAGCAGAAAGTGTTGGCAAGCCCAGCTCTGTTGGGATTTGGGGTGGGATGGCACCAGTGTCACCTCTGTGGGACAGCTTCTCCAAGGCTTGGTCACACTTTGCCAAGAGGTTAATTAAGAGCTAAATAAGAGGCACAGGGTGTGTAAGATCCACACCCAGAGTGGATTTTTTGCATGGGGCCTTCACCTCAAACTGCTGAAGATTTGAGAAATTGTCCAAATGACAGAGGAGGCCAAGGAGCTGCTCTGAGCCCCTCTGGAGCCAGGCTGGGACACCTGGGAGTGCTCACCTGGAGAGGAGCAGCTCCAGGGAGAGCTCAGAGCCCCTGCCAGGGCCTGAAGGGGCTCCAGGAGAGCTGGAGAGGGACTGGGGACAAGGATGGAGGGACAGGACACAGGGAATGGCTCCCACTGCCAGAGGGCAGGGATGGATGGGAGATTGGGAATTGTTCCCTGTAGGGTGGGCAGGGGATGGGACAGAATTCCCAGAGCAGCTGGGGCTGCCCCTGGATCCCTGGCAGTGCCCAAGGCCAGGCTGGACACTGGGGCTGGGAGCACCTGGGACAGTGGGAGGTGTCCCTGCCCATGGCAGGAGGCTGGAAGTGAATTATCTTTATGAGCCTTTCCAACCCAAACAATTCTGCATTTCCTCTGACAGGCAGTGACTTCCCTGGTGGCATGGAGAGGTTGTTTTTGCAGACAGCCCTTATTCCACTCTAACCTGATCTCTCCTGCTCTCTGCCTGACATCTCCCTCACGGTGCCCTCACGGAGCCTCCACGGTCCATGGAAAAATACACACAACAGATCAGAGTTATGCAACTCCCTGTTCCAGCCACAATCCCTCCCTGCTGCTGGCCAGGGAGTTTCTGCCTTTGTAGGGGCCCTGCTCCCACACCTCCAGCTCTGCTGGGCCTGGCTGTGCCAAGTTCTGGTCCCAAAGGTACAGCAAGGAGCAGATCAGGGGCAGAGAGGTGATGTGCAGGGAAGGAACTGCAGGTAGCAGTAGGTTTTCTGGTTTTGTTCCTTTTTAAGGGTCTCAGGAACCATGAATTGCCTCAAACAGTGGAGCTTTTTTAAGTTTTACCAGAAAGGCAGGAAAAGCAGTGCCCTGTTACCTAGAAGGTAAAATGTAAAGGGGAAAAAAAGCATTTATAGGGTTTATATATGCAGTTGTTGAAGATTTAATTTAAAAAGCAAACAGGAAGCAGAAAGGATTAATGTTAGACAGAAACAAGGAGAAAACAAAGAGCAGAAGTGAGAATCCTTTCAGTGGGTGCAAAATGTTGGCACTGAAGCCAACGCTCTGCCACCTCCTTCATCTCATTTGTCCCAGAGAAATCCTCAGGACTGAGCTCCATGAAAGTCACCAGTGCAGGAGAAAGTAAATCCTGTGGGCAAGCACATGGTGGGGATCAGATAGAGCTCACACTGATGGTCTGGGAGGGGTGACCACCTTCCTCCCATCCCTACAGCAGCTTGAAAACCCTAAACAGGTTTCATTGAACCTGGAACTATGGAAACTGAAATTATCCATGAGAAAAAAAGACCAAAAAAAAATTTTTAGAGGTGTTTCATTGCTGGGACAGCTTTGCTCTTCTCCAAATCTCACTGTCAAAAGCAACCAGCACTGCCAGGCACAAGAGCCAAAGGAATGCCACCACAGAATCATGGAATGGTTTGGGTTGGAAGGGACCTTAAATCTCATCTTGTCCCACCCCCTGCCATGGACAGGGACACTTTTGTAGCCCAGGTTGATAAAAACTCACTGCCAGCACCCAGATCTGCTGCTGAA
>NW_005054369.1:2333721-2344603 GCF_000277835.1 Geospiza fortis | reverse complement strand
AAAGCACTGAGCTCAGAGCAGATCCTGCTGGGAATTCAGCCCCAGCCCTGGGCGTGCCTGCTCCAAGATGGAACCCCTGCCCTGCAGAGGGCTCTGGCTGTGCCCACTCTTGTCCTTCCTGCTGTTGGTTCCCATGTAATTTCCCTGAATGCACGCAGGACGAAATCTGGTGGAGTGCTGCTGCCTTTGGATTCATTCCTGGCCCTCACTCTGGGTGCCAGGGCCCACACGATGAGATGAGGACACAAATGCATCTTCTGGGTCAAACCTTGGCCACAAGCTGGTGGCAGAAAACTCTTTGACTTCCCTTTGCTGTTTCAGAGGGGTCAGGATTTCTATCTCACTTTAAAAAAAACCCTAAACCCAACAAGATTTTCCCTCCACCCCTGCACTCCCCTGAAACTGAGAGAATAACAGAGAGCAATTAACAGAATATGTTATTTTATTTTGATTGATGACTGGGCTGATGAAAAACACTGGATTTTTTTTTTAATTGAGGTTAATGTGCCTCATTCAAATAACTTAAAAATAAATAATCGCCCCCTGGTTTTTTCTTATTACATTTTTTGTTAGGATTCCTTGCAGTGGGAGCCAGACCTTGTCTCTGTTGCTATGGAAGTCTTGTCTTAAGCTTTACCAGAGAAAGGAGTTTAAAAATGTAAATGGGAGATTGACTCAAAAGATATTCATTGTTGCTGCAAAGTGCATTGTAATTTCATTATTTTCTTGCTATATATCTTCTTTTCAATATCAGAATAGACTTGTAACGTAAGTTTCAAACTTAGAACAGAATTTTTACATCAGAAAATAATTATCTCAGTAATTATTTGAGATTTTTTTTTAATTGTGGCCAAGAGAGACTGGTAAGGAGACTTGTGAAGGAGGAAAGAACAGTGCACAACTCACTGGCTTTATCAGTCCAGGGAGTAAAAATATCCTGAGTTTTTAAAAACTTTTTTTTAAATTTATGTTCTTTGAAGAGAAAAAAAGGGTTATTTCAAGGGGTCTCTGTTAGGAATTATACTCAAAAATATTATATTTAAAGCATGGCCCATTTTGACTTAAACATTCTGGATTGTTGAGAAGGGAGCAATATTATTTCCTATTTGTAGAATAAATTGGAATCTTTGGAGCAAGTACCCTGGAAACTTTATTTTTTTGTTTTCAACTGCATACATGACTTGATTTCTGTTGGGTTTTTTGTTTTTTGGTTGTTTTTTTTAAGCAATAATTGTCTCAAATACATGAGAAGAAAAAAAAACAGCACTGAAAATGGCTGTGACATTGAATTATAAGGATATTGGGGATAAATTAACAATTAATGTTCCCAGGCAGTGTGATGGTGGATAGACAGACAGGTGTGGATTGATAGATCTCCAGATTATTTATTTATTATTATTTATTCAGGGATTGGAAACCCATTTGGAATATTCTCCTGAACTGCCCTGGAACCACAGCAAAACTGTTCAGCCAGAAAAGTACAAAGGGACTAAAAGCAGAGTTATGATATTTGTGCTGGGACTCTAAAGAGTCCTGGCTGCTGCAATACAGAGACTACTTGGAGCAATTAAATTTCTGTGTCACTCTTGATTGCATCAGAGAGGTGGGGCAAGCACAGGAAAATGCAATAGTGGAGTCTCTCTGATCATCAGATTTATGTTCTTAAGCTCCACAGAAACTTTTGAAAATGGATTATAAGCAGCTCAGGCACTTAGATAACATAATGATTTCTTGGGAAAATACCCTGAAACACCCAATAAACCAGAAATAGCTTTAGCCAGTGATGGACAATGGGAGAGAAAGGAAGAAAAGCCCATTCTCTGGCTCTGCCATGGCTTTTGGAGCTCCCTAAATTCCAGCTTGGTGCTACTCTTGGAACCTCTGTGGTTTCCTTTGTTTATTGGACACGACTTCACGCCTGTGACCTTATTTTATTCAGTCACCAACATAACAAACCAGGTTTTTTATGCATGATTTGCTCATTAGTGGCTGCTTCAAACACCCCATCTCCCGGTACTTAATCCAATTTTAAGAATAATTGGGAAAATGATGTCGTGTAATTAGCATTCCAAAATCTGGTTTAATCCGTGTGGCTCTGGGTCAGCTGGGGAGAAGCAATTTCAATTAGTCAGGAATTGCCTGGGCTGGGGCAGCAGGGAGGGGCTGTTACACAACCCTCCTGTTGGTTTTTGGGGTTTTTTTAAACTTTTTTTGAGGTCGGGATTGAGGGTATTCAAGACTGTAGTTTGTGTTTAGACTTAGGTGTTTATTATTTTTTATTTATCTTATAGTTTTATACCTAGTGAGTTTTGTAGTTCTTTACTAATAAGGTACAAAAAATGGTTAATTTTTTGTTACAAGTTTTTTTTAAGGTTAAACTATCTAATTAAAAAACTATACTTAAATTGTTTTTAATTTAATAACTAATTACTTGAAGTCCACAATGCAGACTTTTTTTGTTTAATTATAAAATATTATCTAAACTTATGATGAAGTTCAGATAATATTTTATCTAAAGAAGAAAGAAGAAGAAGGTGAAGAAGGATTAGTTTCCAACAACCTCCCCTGGCCAGGCTGCTCCAGCATCTTCCAGAAAACACAGCCTTGCCAGGGATTGGCTTGGCAGAGCCTCATCCTTTGATTTCTCTCAGATCTGCGAGGATCTGATCCTGCACCTTTGGAAGTTGGAGGGAGTTTAGCAATTCCCTTGGAGCAGACTGCAGTGCTGGGTTAATTTGGGCTGGCAGGGTTGAGGCTCATTAGGGCTGCTCTGTGTGTGTGGGAGTGCAGGGGATGCTCTGGCCACACACCAATGCCAGGAATGTCACAGGAGCAAAATTCCCCCCGGAGCCTCTTCACAGCCAGCCTGGGAATGCTCCTCCTCAAAACTTGGCACTGCACGAGGAGATGCTCTGCCCTGAGATCTTCCCCTATCAGGAGAAGCCTCTGGCAAAAAATAGGAGTGAAAAAAACTTCTGAACAGACAAATGAGAGCAGACATGACTAAGGTTGGAAATATCCTTATAAACCTGTCCTGTGTGGAGAAATGGAGATTTTTATTGCTATGCAAATGGCTGTTATGTACAAGTCTCACAGGCTGCAGTGCAGATGAATCATTTAAATTGACTTAATCACTACATATTCTCTTAAAGGGTTATCTGAGAATCTCATCAAGTGCCACTGCTAATGGTTGGCATGTTTAGGCCACTTTTTTTAAACTCAGCAGTCACCGAGTTTCCTGTCTGACAGAGAAACAAAACCCCAGGAGCCCAACAGGCTGACTTTTTATTTTGGATGCTTCACTTAATAACTCCTCAGAGAAAAAGAGTGACAGCGTAGGGATTTGTGGTCTCACTTCAAGGTATTCCAGCCTGAGAAAGTCTCAGCATTTTCTTAAGCCATTTAAAGTAGAATGACTTGGGGCTTATAAGTGTCTCATTTCTGACTTGTTGCTTGTGCACTCTCCAGTCACATCCATGGGGATGCACCTGGAGCTCACACCATGCAGGAGTCCCTCTGGCTCCCATTTTTCCATCCATATTAGATTTAATTGTGCTGGCTAATACAAGGATTTAGGGGATCAGCTTGGGCAATATTTCTTAATGATATAAAGTAGCATAGGAGCACAGAGCTTGAAGCAGAGGATTGAATTCTCAGGCTTAATGAGATACAGGGCTCTGGCTTATCTATTCAGGCAGGGGTTTTTATTGACAGCAGGAGCATGAATGCAAGCTTTGGAAATAAAGTGAATACAGCAGCTACCCAGAAGATCACCTTGACTGCAGCTCCTGCCGTCAGATGCCCAATCTGCCAGGAAGCTTCTGCATTATCCCCAGCCTCAGTCCAAATTTGAAATCCAAAGGTTTCAGCTCATCCCTCCCATTTTCTTCCTCTGCAGAGCAGCTGGCACACAGACCTGCTTCTGTCCTCTCAATCTTCTTTTCCTTCCCTCAGTGATTTTCCACTCTGCACCCCTACACACCTTCTCCCCTCACTTGATGCAATTGGTTTTATGCAAAATGGGCTTAATCCTTCCTGAGCCACATCCCTGTGCCAGCACATGGGTGGAGGAATGCAGAGACATCACAGAGTTCCACAGGCTGGTTTGGATTGGAGAGGACCTTAAACTCATCTCATTACACACCCTGGGACTCCTTTCATTATCCCAGGTGGCTCCAAACCCTGTCCAACCTGGCCTTGGGCACTGCCAGGGATCCAGGGGCAGCCACAGCTGCTCTGGGCACCTGTGCCAGGGCTGCCCACCCTGCCAGGGAACAAATCCTCCCCAATATCCCATCTAAAGCCACCACAAACTCATTCTGTTCTTACTGATCATAAGCAGGGGGGTGTATTTTACGAACCCATCAGTTACACAGTGTCTGCACCCCAATAATTTTATTTCCTGTGGTACCATTGGGGCTGGTTTGGGCTTGGCTTAGCCCGAGGGTGGGATGTGGGCATGGATCTGTGCTGGGCATGGCACCTGCCCTAAGGGGTGGCACAGTGAAACCATGGCACCCAGCCCTGGGGTGAAGGTGTAGGGGTTGAAACTCAGGGGTCCTGGGGGTGCTGAGCACCCTCTGCCAAGATCAGTGGGATCAGGACACGGCCCCAAAGGCACAGAGGGCAACCAGGCCGCTCAGAGCCAGGTTTTTGTTTCTGGAGATCACAGGGCGCTGACAAACCTATCAAGAAATATTCAAGTACTACCAGTGGCTCTAAAAGCAATGTAAATTCACATGCAAACGAGGTGCAGCCCTCCAGCTCCTGGCAGTTTGCCAGGGCAGCCTTTGCTGTTGCCCCCATCTTTTATGGGAAAGCCATCAGTCACCCCCAGCACCTAGGGAGGAGAATTTCCCTGCATGAGCTGCATAAAGATGGCACTGCACACTGCTGTCCTACCCAGGGCTAGGGGATTCTGCTCCCAGTGTCACCGTGGTATTTCTGAAAAATCCCTTTGCCAGGAATTTTCTCCTGGGAAGCTGAGAAGCCTCAGAGAGGAATGCAAACAATAATTATCTGATTTGCTTCTCCTGTGTTTGCTGCTTTGGAATGTGGCTTGGACATTGTTTACCAACAGGTGAATGTTTGATTGGTTCCATGTGAATTGTTTTTAATTAATGACCAATCACAGTCCAGCTGTGTCAGACTCTCTGAGTAGTCACAGGTTTTTATTATTCATTTTTGTTAAGCCTTCTGATGTCTCCTTTCTCTTTCCTTAGTATAGTTTTAGTATAGCATAATATATAATATAGTATAATATAATACAACAATATGATATGATATGATATGATATGATATGATATGATATGATATGATATGATATGATATGATATGATATGATATGATAATCAGCCTTCTGAGAACATGGAGTCAGATTCTCATCTCTCACCTCATCCTGGGGACCTCACAAACACCACATCCCAGCACTTGGTTGGCTCGTTGGTTCCTTTTCCAGCCTCCTGAGCAACTGCAGAAATTGGATTTATAGGATTAAAACAATAGGGTGTTTTGGAACCAAAATTCAGAGTTCTCATGTGTGTGCAAGTGATAATCCCTGGATAAAAAATGGAGTTTAACTGTCCTGTGTACATTCCCTCTTTGCAAATATTGTATTTCTTCCCGTTTCACTGGCTATTGGGTACATTTGCTTCTCTGTAAAGAATATCACAGAGAAAAGTAATTCTTGGGGGCAAAATCCCAGGCTTGGTCATCCCTACCAAAACATTTGGGGGAAGAATAACTCTAGAAATTCCTCCTGTTTACAGCTTGATTGCTTCTTGGAGTGAAATGTTAATAATGCAGCAGTGGCCAGAGAGGGTCGATAATCAGGTAATGTGTATTTATGGGCTCTGTGTCCAAATGATCCTCAGTGCATGGTTATTTGAAAATAAATAGTGTATTGATTGAAACAGCTACGGGACAAAATGGGCTTTCAACACGTGGGGAGAGCTGATAATTACTTGGAATATTTTTCCTTGTTGGTAATGCATCAATGAGTCTATTTTTAGCTCTTTTGTATGGAAAGGCAAATCCACGTACAATAATATGATAATTTTTATAGGGTTTTTTCAAAATATATATACCAGGGTTTTCTCATCACTTTGAAAATTCTGTGATGAAAATACAATATTCACACCTATTTCCCATCACTGGGATGTTTCCATAGTCTCATTTCAACACAGTCAATGCCACTTTGAAAGAGGTTTTAAATGGCATTTTATGTAGCCATGCTACTAATATTCCATTAAAACCACATAACCTCCTGCCATGGGAAAAATCAACAGAACGAGCTGCAAGTAGTGGAATTTATAGAGTTCAATACCCAGCTCTTAAAACTCTCCATTTTGGGGGGTGAAGTCTTCATGGCAATATTTTTGGGAAATAAATGAAAATTATATGAAAGATAAAAAAAGGGAGGAAAAAACCAATGGAAAGAACAAAGCAGTGTTTTCATATTAAGAGATTCCCCTTGGTGATTCTATGGATCCTGACCTCATATTCAGCTTTTCTTGTATTCTAAAGCCAACAGATAAAATTCCTACACAGAGAGAAAGAGCTGACGTAGCTTATCGGGTAAATATCTGATTAAAAATTTAATTCAGTTCTGAAAAAGCTGGGGTGGGTTGAAAATTTGGAGTTTCAAGCAGGAAATAGAGCGACAACTTATTGCTTGTTTTCTTTTATCCCAAAATTGCACATGAAAAATTAAAGGTTCTTTTTAAAACATTTAATAACTTTTCTTCCGAGCTGCAGGCAGTCAAATCGGGCTTTCCCCAAATATCTGAGATGTTGAGATGTTTGAACCAAATATTTGGTATTGATATTTACCTATGGAATACTCATCCCAAATATTTGGTGTTGACTCTCGCAGAGGGATGTAAATATTGACCTGCAAAGCTGAGCTGGGGATGAGGAAGATACTTTTTTGTTTTGTCTTACAGTCAGCAAGCACCACAATTCCCCACATCACTGCCCAGCCCTTGGATTCTGCAATGGGAAAAATGCAAATTAAGGAAGTTTTAGGATGTGTTCACTGTCCTCAGGGTGACACACCCAAGATGTAACTCATCCTCCTTCACCTGCCTTTGCTCCTTTAGTCTTTAGATCCTTTTCAATGAGGTCACAGCTAAGAAAACCACATTATTGTCTCCTCTAGGCACTTTTTTCAAGTGCCATTAAAATCTATAGCATTCTGTCCCTTGGCCTCTTCTATAATTCATAAGTATTTTGTAGTTGTGATCTTTTATATTAAGAACTTCCAAACCCCCCTAAACTATCAACTTCAATCCCACTTAATTGCCTGCCTGCAGCATCAGAAAGCAAAAAGGATGAATCATTTATTCATTTATAAACCTTCTCTCCACAGCACATCCAAGCTTTGTAGATTTAAGAACAACTTCCCTAATACCCCTAAGTTTAAAAGGAGAATGTTTATAACACAGAGCTATAAGCACTTCCCAGGCAATTGAGGTGCTTTTCCCTTTTTATGTGCCATTTTGGTAATTCAAAGGCCAGCTAATGGTTGTTTTTGGATAGGAAGGATCAGGGTTAGAGGGCATTTGTCGAGGCACTTGTAAAGCCAGCTCAGATTCTGTAATTGCTAGTGCAAGGCTGCCTGCAGCAGCTGCAGCACTCCAGCCCTGTTTATTGATCCCTGTGATTCAGTGTTTGTGCTCATGGGCACAAGTCAGCACTTTCACGGATCCGCACGGGGGCTGAAGGATCAATCGCTCCTTCCCCCTCCTGATCCATTTTAATTGGGGTATCAAGGGTGCTCTAATCCTCTCTCAGGTCAGGAGATGTATTTGAAGCTGGCACAAAGCTGTGCAATAAAAGCAGGGAGATTCCCCTCTGCAGATGTGAAGGAAAATCTCCTCATTCCAGGAACCCACCCCAAAGCAGCAGCCGGCGATGCTGAGCTCGCTTTAAGTGGTTACAGCAACCAACTCAATAAATAAAGTGGTTCACTTCCCTCACCTCTCCCTTGGCAGCACTGCAGGACTGAAAGGCAAACTGCAGGACAATGGTGCTCCAGGGAAATTATTAAGTTCAGACTCAGAGTCTTTATTTTGACATTCAGGAACAAGCCAGAGTGCAGACATGTTACCAGGCATGTGAGGGCTGAGCTCAGGTGAACTTGAGCTGTGTCTTCTTTCTCTTTTGAAAAAAATTCTCTTCCCTCATCGTGTTTAACCAATGAGAAATAATTCTAAGGGAAAAGAAAAGATGATTCCCAAAAAAGCCTGCACTTGATGGAGAGGAGTAATTAGAGAGTTGGGATGGCAGCTTGTCAAAGCACAGGATTGCTCTGTGATGGGACTGGGGTTTTTTAAACTTTGGTTTAGAGCTTTGTCACCTCTGCTTTTAGCCATGCAGGGTATTAAGGCTTTCACATTCCCTGTGGAAGGTTGGTCTGTAGGTTCTTAGGATTTCCTGGCACATATCCCATGGAGAGAGCACACATGGGAGCCATGGAGAGAGTGGAGGGAGAGAGGAGATTTCTCCAAGACTGCTGCACTGGTGCACATCAAGAGAATGCACCTGACACTGTTTGGAGTGACCTCTCCCACCTAACCTGGGTTTTCTCCATCCTCTGGTCCTGAGAACTCTTCCAATGAAGCTGAAACTGATAAATCCACATGCTCCAGGCTCTCTTCCCTCTGAAGAAAACACCTTGCCCTCACTAACGCTGCCTCTCACACACAACCTCCTTCCAGGGGAAATCAAAAGTGGCTCTGGAGAACCAAGAGGGGATTTTATCTGGGGAAGAGCTTAGAAGATTTTAGGCTGCCCAGCTGGCACTCAAAGTGGAAGAAAGACAGAAGGAGCCACAGCTGCTCTTACCCCTGTTGGTTTGCAAGCAAGAGGTGGGGAGAGCCAGGTGGAGACCTTGGTCCAGAGAGGAACTGCATGAACAAAAGAGCCCAAATTCAGGGATTTCATGGGAGAGGAGAGGTGCAGAGCTTGCCCTGGGGTCACAGCTGAGTGGGGAGGACAGCCCCTGCTGGCAGCATCCTGGCTGTCCCCATGCCAGGAGGGACAGGGAGGCGCTGCCACGCCAGGCACCTCTGCCTGCCGCCAGCGGGAAGGTGAAGGGAGGGCTCCTGCCCTAATTAATTTGGAGTGGCCTGCAGATAAATCAAGAGTGAAAATGCATCCCTTGGAGCTTGGACTTTACATTCCAGGCACGTTTTTATCCAGAGCCCTCAGACTGGCTCCAGCAGCACTGGCTCACAGCAAGGGCAGCTTCTCCTGGCTCCCACAGGTGGCACACCTGGAGGCAGAGGGTTTGGGACCTGCTGCAAGCTCCATCCCCTACTTGTTCAGGAGGAAATCACTCCTCAAGCCTCTACAAGAGGCTGCTGGTGAAGGGGGAGCCCAGGCAGCTGCTGCTTCTCTGGGCATCACTGCATTCCAGGGAAAATGCTGCTTCAGATTCATGGATGGTCTCAGCTTTCCCTGGGCTGTAAAGGACACGGATGTGGAGCCACAACCCAGGAGGAGAAAGGAGGGTGGGTTTGTTTTTTAATGTGTGTTTCACCAGCTTTATTTTCTTTGAGAACTGGGGATGATTTTGCATTTTGACCAGTTCAGAACAGTTTCATGCTGTGCTGTGAGGCAGAGAGATGTGAAGTAGAAAAACTGTGCTCAAAGGTGCCCAATATCAGACCTGGAGACCCTCACACAGCAAAGCATAAACACAGGTAATTCTGAATAATTTGATTCCTCAAATTTTCCTTCAAAACTGACAAATTGTTCCTATTTAATTTTGCATTTAATTGCGGCTGCAGCACTGGATTCATGTTAGTGATCTTAGATTAAAAAGGCTTCTGTCTACACAAATTGGGCAGCACATCCTGCCACCCTATTTACACCCAGAAGCAGGCAAAGATTTGAGATCTTATTAAACACATTTGAAGTGAAGTTTGAAGTGGTGAATCCATGACAGGAATTTGTGAAGATGGGAGCCCCGAGTGGAAAGAAAGTACCTGGGTAAATAAAATAATTAGGGAAAAAGTGTCAGCACACGAAGCAGGGGAGGGACAGAATAAGAGAGGCAAAGCAAAAAGCAGCTTGGCTGGGCTGCGAACACACAGCAGGTGTTTGGATAGCAAACAGGCATTAGTGGATGATTTTATGGCCAGCCTACAGTGAAATGAGGGAATGCTGCAGATGGAGGTGAACTGATGGACAGAGGTAGGTGCCTTTAAAAATTAACATGCCCAGGAAGAGGGGGTTGGAGGCAGAGCTGCCATGAAACTGCAGAGATGGATGCAGAGGCATGGCCAGGAGAAGGAGGGGAAGTGGATCACGGGCTCCCCGCGGAGACAGCGATTATCACTTCCAGATAACTTTAATAGTCCGAGTCCTTGAGATGCTGTTATCAGGAGAAGGAGCTGGAAATGCAGTCCGAGATAAAGGGGATTCTGTCGGGAGCGGTGTGAGAGCATCCACCCCGAGGCTCAGGCTGGATCTGCTGCTCCTCCTGGGTGCCAGCCCCAGCACCCAGCAAAGGCTGAGCCTGTGGCAGATTTTCTTTGTGTTCTCTGACTAAACTTGCTGGGTTTGCAGTTTCCCTCTGAAAAACGGGATTTAAGCAGGTGACCTGGAAGTGGTTAGAGGACAGAAATGTCCTGGGTTTGTTCTATGCTTCTTATTTTACCTGTTTAGGAATTAAAATCCTAACTCTTTGCAAAGGTCTCTTGAAGACTCTTTTCCTTGCTTTACATAGGTGATTTAAGTATCTGTACACTTATATATACGTAAATATACATTTATATATATATATATTCATATTGACATTTATATATACATTTATATATGCATATATTTTATAACAGATATATAATGATACACATATATAATTATGTATATATAC
>NW_005054369.1:2319289-2333549 GCF_000277835.1 Geospiza fortis | reverse complement strand
TATTAATATATTATCTATTAATATTAATATAATATAAATCTAATATATAATTTATGATATAAATTATATACTACTATAAACTGTGCTCTGGAACCTCTGCCCTACCATTTAATCCTCTGATAGATTTATTGCCTATTTATGGTTTATTATCTTGCCTGTGGTGCATGTACTGCTTATTTCCCCTTTCTTTTCTCATGGATACGAAGAGCCCAGCTATTTTCTCACCTGTTGCAGCATTCATTTCTCCTCTCCAACCTGATGCATCAGAAATCAAAATCGTGGTTGGGAAGCAATCAGAGAGAAAGCCCCCTGCGAGCTGGAGGCAGGGCTCAGCCTGATGAGTGTGCTGTGCTCTGTTCCCGGGGTTCAGTGTCCTGCAGGCTGCTCCATCAGGAGCAGTCAGTGCTGACAGAGCTGTGCCACTCTCTGATGAGCCCCTCTTTGTTCCCAGGCAATGTTCCCACTCCCATTTCCCCGGGCAGAGCAGGGCTGGGGCTGTAGGAGCCCCCTCACGCCCTGACTCAGTGCTCAGATCAGGAATGTTTTCCTCCCTGTCTTTTCTGCTGCCCTGGGTGATGCCTCTTTGCTGCCTTTTCTTGCTGTTTTCCCCCTTTTGTCTTTCTTTCCCTCCCAAAGAGGCCTCAGAACTCTCTACCCCTGTCTGTGCAGGGAGGCTGCTGCTCATGGATTACTGACACAGCTTCTTGTGTTATTGTTCTAGAAGAAAATGTGGTTTTTAACTAATGAGAGAACCAGAGTTAATCCAACTGACAGGAATGACCTCTCTGATTTGGTACCTGATCATTGCACCTTGTTACAGGTGAGCTCCTAATGACAGCAGAAGGGTTTTAGCGCTTCTTTCTTGAATTTCACACAACCCCAGACTGGTTTGGGTTGGAAGAGACCTTCAAGCCCATCCAGCCCCACCCTTTGCCATTGGCAGGGCCACCTCCCACTGCCCCAGGTATTCAGCTGGAACAGCAGCTCTGTATCTCCCTCCTTCCCAAGTTCTGCCTGAAATGGGCTTGATCATTTTGTATTTTTTCTGCTCGCTCTTTGTGTGAGGGTTTGACAGCTGTATTAAGGAAAAAACAGCTCGAGGGTTTCGGTCTTGCAGCCAGTTCTGAATGTGATGAAGTCGAGGATCAGATGATCCTCACCTGGTGGTGATGTGTGCCAGGCTCCTGCCATGGTTTCTGCCGGGAAAAAAATTAAAATAAAGAGGAAAAAAAGGAAAAGAAATAGTTGAAAATTAGCAGCATTAAGCAGCTCGGAAGTTAAAATGCTCATTTTAAAGAGTGGCTCGTGTTTATTGTATAACAAAGAGGAAGAACTCCTTTAATTAATATTAACAATTGAGAGCAGATTAGACAAAAAATACCCTATTACCACTTCCTCTAATCCACCTCTAATTGTGTACCAAGCTATCAAGGAGCACTTAAACCCCAAAAAGCCTCAGTAAGAAGCAGAAGGCAATTGTCTGCTTCAGCATCTCCACAGTTGGACGTGGAAGTCATCCAGCTCCAATTGTCTTTTATTCCATCCTTCCACTGCCTTCACAGCCCTGCAACAATTTGGGGAATTAAACGGGGTCTGTGGGTGCAGCCAAACACCCAAAATGCAGGAGCTGCCCCTGAGGAGGAGATTTATTCCAGGGGGAGAGGACTGAGTTGGCCTTTCCCTGGATTTGTGCAGAACCAGAACATCTTTCGAGGGGATTCAAACACTTGGCCTGAAAAAAAAAATGTGGATCTGATTACTGCTCGTTTGCATTCCTTTTTCCTTAAGTTTGGAGAAGGCAAAGCTCTCCAGTGAATTAATTAATTTCACTCCATTTTGACAGAGTGCTTAAATCAGCTCAGAAGTGCCACAGCTGAGTAAACCCAGCTCGCAGGCAGTGATTGCTTCTTTTGGAAGGCCCTGCTCAGCAGCAGCAGCAGCTGGAGCAGAGCAGCCAGGAGAAGCACTTCATTAAAGAGCTGTGACAACACTGCTGCAGCCTGGGCTGCTCCTAGCAGAGACTGAGCCTTTCAAGAGTGATCAGGAATTTTTTTTATTTGTGTTTGTGCTTTCATGATCTGAGGGAAGATGTTCCACTGTGTCCCAGATCTGATCCCTCTTTAGTTCCCCAGCCCTGTGTGCATCCACAGCAGGTTTGCATCCCACAGCCAGAAGTCTGCAGCTGTCTTTTCCCAAGGCTGGAAGTCATTTTGTTGGTATGGAATTAAATTGAGACGTTCAATGAACCTGAAATGTTCAGAACTTGTGTGATTGAGGTCTCTCTCTCACACTTTGTATATTGACAGAACTAGATATTGTAATTATATATAATTATTATATATCTTACACTTAGCCCTCCAAGGTAGATTTCCCTCTTGAAAGGTCCATCAGCATTTCCTGTGACAGCCTAGCATGAACTTTGTCCCAAAGAAAATGTTGAAAACCTTCATTACAAATGTACATATCTGTGAGGTGACCTGACAGGCTTCTAGGACAAAAGTGTTTTCCCATATTGATCCAAGTGGACACTGCTCCTGTGAAATCTGGATTCCTTCCTTGCCTGCCATTTAATTCTTTCTTTTTTAAGTGCAGCAGGATTTTAAGATGGAATCACAGATCCTTCTTCCTTTAGTTCCTGCACCAGATATTTTCACGCTTCATTGTGAGACAAAAATTCAAATGCAGTCACCTACAGCTTAGGGATGGGAATTGTGGCATCCTTATCACTGCTGTGTTTTCCCAAATTCCAGCTCATAACCACAGCCATCAACCTGTTTAAGTTTTGATCTTCTAGAGACCTGCCCTCATTGTGACCTCCTCAGAAACAACACCCTCCCCTCTGCAGCCAGATAAACTTCTGTGGTCTCCCAGCTCCCTCTTCCCTCTTGAATTATTTACTGAGGTCATGAATTTCTTAGAAAATCAGGCAATAAGACACGGAGAAGTGAAGAGAGCCCTTTCAGGCTCGTGTTTGGGAATTAATTTACTGCCTTGGATTGGGAAATGGCCAGAGGGAAGACGTGAAACCCCACACACGACACGATGAAATTGCTTCTTGTTGCTCCTTGTTCCAGGTCAGGCAGGTTATTGTGCCTGGAAATTTCTTTTATACAAGATCTGCTTGCTGCAGAGCATAAAGTAATCAAAACCTTGGGAGCCTCAGCAATATCCATGGAAAAGCAGAGATGATGGGGGGTCAGTGCCTCACACCTGCTCCGCTCGGGCCAAGGCTGCACCCAGGATGGCTTTGAAGAGGTTCTGTCTAAAACTGACCCAAAAAAAGAGTTCAGCAGCAGGAAATTGTGATCAGAGAGGAGAGTGCAGGGTACAGTCCTGGGCTTGCTCAGAGGCTTTGTGGCAACATCTGTGTTTTCATAATCTTATTTGGAAAAAAAGAATCATCATTTCTGGGTTGAAGTTGTAATGGGGGAACTGAACAGCACAGGTAATTCTAAGGTTGTGATCCAATGCTGTTCCATTACTTAGGCAATTCCAAAGTTCTAGTGGGCAAACAGCACATTTTAGCTCTTCCTTTTTTAATAAAATCAGATAGATTTGTGTTAGAGTTCAGTGCAGCCTCTCCTGCTGGGAAACTGAGGATTTCTGAGCAAAGGAGCTGGATCTGTGGATTTTCCAGGATGCAGGGCAGAGGAGCTGTGGGATGGGCTGCCTGGGAGCTTCTGCCATTCCTGTCCTTGGGATTTCAAGGGATTTTCTGGGGGAAAATCCTGAGCCAATGTGTAGGGGTTGAATCTGAACCCTCTCAAGTCTTTTCCATGGGGGAATCTTGGGATCCTGCGAACTGTTTTATAGATATTATAAAGGCTTGCTATTAATTCACATATAAAATTGATTCAACAGTTCATGGGGTTTTTTCCCCTGACCTCTGTGAGCCCTGAATGAACCCGTGAAAACGTGAAAGGGGAAAAAAAATCCAATTTCTCCTGTCTGAAATGATCTATTTCTTTTGCTGTGGCTGCCAGAGTGAGAGGCACAGTCCCATCTGTCCTGCAGCACTGGCCAGCCTTCCCAGCTCATCGGGGCAGGCACTGGGCACAGGCTGCAGTGGAGCAGTGCCAGAGAATTTATGGCCGAGGTAAAAGCTGGGAAAACGTGGGTGACTCTCACAAAAGCTGAGGGAAGCACAAGGTCACTGTGAGGATCACAAGAGGACTTCAGCCCCTGCACCATTATTGAGGTGTTCGGTGTTTTATTCTCTGCAGGAGCGGCAGCAGAGGTGACCTCAGAGGAAAATCAGGTTTCCTTTTGGACTCCTTTCACAGAGGGGAATTGTTTCAGTCCATTAAGCCTGGCATGGAATGCAACCCCAAGCAGGGAGGGCTGGGCAGGATGGGAGCAGGGCTGGGATCAGCCTCCCTGGGATGGTTTGGCTTGGAAGGAACAGGGAAGAGCAGGGAGGGGATTCTGCTGGAGCAATGAGCCAGAAAAATGACCTGTGGAGAAGGATGGCTGTCAGTGAGGAGGGTTGGGATTTGTCAGGGTCAGAGAGAGATTTCCAGCAGCCCAAGACAGAGCTTAATCAAGATCAAGATGAGCACTTTGCAGTGTGCAGTTAAAAAGCAAAACCTGCCTAAGAAAGGCCTTGGAAATGTGCAGGAAAAAGCACAGAAATTGCTGTGACTCCAGCAGAACTAAAATAACATAGGAGATGGTAGGACCTGTCTCTGCTTTGGGGGCTGGAATGAGATGGTCTTTGTCACTATAGGACACAAAACAACACAAGCACACACTGTTGCTCTCAAGGTAAAGGAAATTTATTTTCTGACTCCAACATTTACAGTTTTCCAAAAGTGACAGTGGATTGGAGGGTGACAGTGCCACCTCTCCAATGACACTGGACAAGCCAACAGTCCAGCAAATTTCTCCTCCTCCATAAAAGAATGCAAAACAATGAGTTATTTACACAAAGTGTGTGAGAAAGTTTATTACAAGAATGTAAACATCTGAAGGCTTAGAAAATCTTAAAAAATCAGGGCAGCAGGTCTTTAATGTCCTTTCCAACCCAAACCATTCTGTGATAAATCCAGATTACCCAGGTCCTGAGAAGCAAAGGCACTGTTAAATGATTACATCCATCTAAGAGATCATAACTTCACCTCCCTCTCTTTATTCCCATTAAAATATTTGGAATAAACTGTTGGTGAGACAATACTGGGGATACAATCCCAGTACTACTAATCAGGACCCATGGACAGCACAGCCAGGCACAGAATCCATCTCTATTTTACTCCTTGAACCCAGTTAATACCAAATGGTTTATTAGCAATTAAATAGCTGATGTTTAAATATTAAAAATGTTTGGGAGATAAATATTTGAGGAAAAAGAGGCCATTACAGGCACTTTCTCTTGGCATATAATTTATTAATCTCTTTATTGGGAGAAACAAAAATGAGGGAAGAAAGCAAAAGCTTTTTCTTGGTGCAAATTGGCCACAAAGTGAATCTTTAAGAGGAGGATGGAGCTGAGGTACAGAGGAGCCAATTGCTGCTGTCCAGGCTGGGCAATGCAGAGGGATCTTCACAAAAATCTCTGCTGCAATAACAAAACCCACAGTGAAGAATTCAGGTGTTGCAGCAGACATTTGGGAAAGAAACCCTTACCTGCAGTAAAATACTCCCCCAAGGCTTGGAGTTTTAAAATTCATGCAAAAAGTGTCTGAAGTTACCAATGGCTATTTATGTTCTTAAAATAAGGGATTTCACAGGACTTCTAAATGAAGTTTGGAGAAGCAGCTCAATGATGAACAATGATGAGAAGAAACCATTGTGGGAAAAAGAATTCTAGAGCAGTTCCTGTCACTATGTGAATGGTTTTTTAGGGAGACATTCACCACCCACATTTTCTTGGCGATTTTGCAAAAATTGCAATGCCTTCTTTGGCCACAAATCCAATTTTTGTATTGTTTATTGGAAGTTAAAGAAATTAAAGAAGTTTCATTGAAGTTAAAAGAAGTTCATTGAAAGTTAAAGAAATTTTATCAGCCTGCTCTGGTGGGAGGTGTCCCTGCCCATGGTCTTTCAGGTCATTTCCAACCCAGGCCATCCTGTGACTCTGTGGTTGCAGAAGGGTTTGGAATTTTGGATCCTCACTTGGGTCAGTTGGTGGGAATTCATCTCTGGAAAACCCCTGGCTGTGAGAAAAGGAGTTTTTAAGAAATCCAGTGCTGGATTGCAGCCCAAAGGGCTCCGATATGTGTTGAAAACAATGCCAGGGCCCTGCATTTCCCTCTGATTTTGGTGTAGCTGAATGTGCTCAGTATTTTTTATGCTGTGTTCTACCACAGGGGAGAAAATCTTAATTAAACTCTATGTAGGTATTTAGTCACTTTATGTAAAACATCTGAAATGTGAGACAGCAAACTGTCCCCCCCAGTCAGGTTTTTCCCCTGACTTTCTAACTTCAATTATTCCCTCATCATTGCACTGTTCCTCCTTAATTCATGGATTACATGATGGGACAAAAAAAGAAGTTCTGGTTTATTTGAGGGAAAAATCCCACAAGTGCTTTTATTGCATGTCTTTACAAGAAAAGCAATTTCCATTCCAAGGTGTCTTCTCATACCCACTCTCAACATGGAGGAATTACACAAAACCAGGGTATTTATTAACATAACATTTTCTTTTCCTTGATCCAGTGATGATGCAAAAAACCCATTTGCTCTTAGGTTTAAATCATGGTTTAATTAGGTTGTTCTAAAATCACCTGTGACTTTATTAATCTTGCACAAATAATAGTTGCTTCCTGTACGTGGTGGCTGGAGAATAGGGGCTTATATTTGTTCTAAACTGCTTGTTTTGTTAAATGAAGAGCTTCAGCTAATTAAAGGCGTTTTTGGGGATGTCTCAGCTTTAGCCTAATAAAGGAGAGGCATGAGGAGGTGCACACAGACACTTCTTATTGCCCATAAATCTGTTCTTATTGCAACTGTAAACTCTGCAATGGAGTTTTATGGCTCCCATTCCATCGAAAACTGTAGAGGCTGTTACTGATGCTGGATATTGGAATAAAAGCAGTTTTGAATTTTGGGTTTGATTGCTTTTACTTGTGAATTATGCCAAAACTGCTGTAGTCATTATCTTAAAATCTATTTAATTAAATGTAAGTATCCAGCTGTGTGTATTTTCAAAGAGCCAAAGTGCTCCAAGATCTCCAGCAGAAGAGCAATATGTGTATTTATGTATCACAGAGTTTGCAAAACCCTTCCCTCCTCAGTTTTCCTCGAATTTCCTTACTTTGGGAAATTTCATTTGCAGCCTTAATGATTGGTTTAGTGTCTGTTTCTCGTGTGCAATTTGAATTTTTTGAGATAATAAGCAGAAATGAAGGCCAGGGCTCAGCTAGCACCATCAATGTGCCTTGGGCAGAGAGAGGGGTGGGAGCTCCAATCCTGCTTTGCCTTCAGAGGAGGGAGCCTAAAATGCCCTGACTCTCCTGCCCACCAAACCTGAGCCTTTTTTCCTCTTGATTTTTCTTCTTTGGTCTCTCCCAGCCCTAATTGCATGTCTCCTTCTCTGAGAGACCATTGTTCTGCTGCCCCTTTCACTGCAGTCCCAGCTTTGTGCCAGCTCCATCCCAGATCCCCAGCCAAGTCTCTCTCCTCTCACTCCCTCTTGCTTTTGCCTTTTTCACAATTACCCCCTATTTTTTTTTTCTGTTTAACTATCTGCCTTTCCCTGCTCACCTTTGAATTCATGTCTTGGCTCCTTCATTCGTCAGTGTCCTTAATCTTATTCTCCTCTGGGATGAGCTTATCCCTTCTCTCACCTCCCTTCCCCCACCTGATTTTTCATGAAATCTCTCTCTTGACTGCCCCTCCATTTAATTTTTTTAATTTTTTTCCCATTCCAGTGGCACCCAGCCCCTTCACCCAGCCAGTCCCAGTTCCCCTCCTGCATCCACACAGGAATCTGTGCTCCCTTGGAGGTGCAAATGCTCAGCCTGTTCCAAACCCCAGCAGAGTTCAGCTCCGGCTGCTGCCCAGACTTCAGCCGTGCTGCCGAGTTAATGATGTGAATTAAGGAGTCAGCATTAGCTTGGAATTTTCTTTCTGGCTTTTGACTTTTCTTCTCACAGCTTGACGTTTTTGTAATGCTCTGTTTTTCTGAGACTTCAAAAAAAAAAGTCCAAAAAAAGCCAACCCAGATGGGGAATAAAATGCCAGCAGGACGTGTTTTGGCAGCTCTGCCACAGCTCCCTGGGACTGTCCTGGAGTGTTGCCCCTCTTGGTGCCACGTGCCAGAAGAGCCACATTTGGTGTCTCAGAATCCCAGGATTATTTTGGGTAGAAAGCCCTCCAAAATCATCGAGTCCAAGCCGTGCCCAGCCCCATTTTGTCCCCAGCCCATATATATATACATACATATATATGTGTATGTATATATGTATAATGTGTATATATATATGTATATATACACACATACATATAGATATTAAAAATATAGAATAAATATTATAATCTATTATAATATATATTATTTATATAATATATGTATTATATATAAGTAATATAATTTTTATTATGGAGTGCCATGTCCAGGAATTCCTTGGACACCTCTAGGGATGGGGATCCCACCACCTCCTGAGCAGCCTGTTCCTATGTTTCCAGTCCTCTCCAGGAAGAAATTGCTCCTGGTGCCCACCCTACCCCTGCCCTGGCCCAGCCTGAGGCCGTTCCCTCTGCTCCTGTCCCTGTTCCCTGGAGCAGAGCCCGACCCCCCGGCTGTGCCCTCCTGGCAGGAGCTGTGCAGAGCCACAAGGTCCCCCCTGATCCCCCTTTTCTCCAGGCTGAGCCCCTTCCCAGCTCCCTCAGCCCCTCCTGGGGCTCCAGAGCCTTCCCCAGCTCCGTTCCCTTCCCTGGACCAGTTCCAGCCCCTTAATTCCTTTCTTGAGCAAGGCACTCCCAAGTGGGGACAGGATTCAAGGTGCCCCTCAGCAGCGCTGAGTACAGAGGGAAAATGCTGAGGGTTTCACCCCAAAGTCAGCTCAGCCCCCTGGGGCAGGTGCCACCGTGGGGAGGCGGCAGTTCTAGGCAGGTGTCCCAGCAGGGAACACATTCCCTGCCAATGGTGCCAGGGAACAGTGGAAAAAAAGGGAAATAAGTGAGGTGACAAGCTGGGAAACAGCCAACAGGGAAGGGTCAGCCCCCAGGCAGAGCAGGGAATTGATTCACTCCCCTCCCAGATGCATCTCACTGATTTCCTGCAGCACCCTGACAGAAAGCAGATACTACAGTGATAGCTAATTTAAAGGTATCAATAGAGAGTCACGCTCCAATCTGCTGAATCCCAAACCTTTCCTGTGCTCACACCATCACACCACACCTCCCCAGCCACAGGCCATTTCCAAGGTGTGGCACAGCTCTGCACATCCCAGGAATGATTTCAGGCAGTCACATCCATGGATCCAGCTGTGCACAGCTGCATTTTCTCAGGAGCAGTGGAGAGTCACACACGGCATCCTGCAGATCGGAGCAGGATATATCCATATCCATATCCGTATCCATATCCATATCCATATCCATATCCATATCCATATATCCATATCCCCATATCCCACCTCAGCTGCCTGGAGGAGACAAATGGAACCAAAAATGTTTGATCTGAGCAGAATTCCATCACCTGGATTTTAAAAATGGACTGGAGTTTGGCCCTGGGATGTGCTCAGGGATGTGGTTTAGTGGTGGATGTGGCAGTGCTGGGTTAATGGTTGGATCTGATGGTTTTGGAGTCTTTTCCAACATGAATGATTCTGTGATCTCAGAAAATAAATGATAACGTAATCAGGGGTTAAAGAGTTACTGGATCCCCCTGGGATGCAGACAGAGAGATACAACTCCTGTTGTGACCAGCACACCTTTAATCTAAAACTGTTTCAGAAGTTCCATTTGTGTGGATTTTCACTCTGATTTGCAGGGAAGCTCCAGCCTGGGTTAATAATACAGTGGCAGCACTTCACAATGCTCTCCACCATCCAGAAGTAGCTATTAAACTGTCAACAGCACTAAAAGATGATATTTTGATGGCAATGGATAGGAACCCCATCTCCCTGCCCGTGCTACTCAACATTTCTGCAGCTTTCAAGTGCAGTCAAGCATAATTTGTCACTGCCTTGCATATGTGACACTGTCTGAACAGGGACTCTCAGCTACAACTCTGTCAATCAATTTTTTTTTTCCCAGGCAAAACTCATGTAGCACCAACAGACAGCAATTCCCCTTCCCTTCCCCGTGCCCCTTGCACTCTCTGCTGTTCACCATCCACCTGCAGACCTCCAGAGGGGTGGCAGGAGGTGCCAGCTCTGGGGCTGGAGCTGATCTGGAGCTGCACAATGCCCTGCCCAGCTGCAGCCAGAGATATCATTTAATGCTCACAATCAGGGGTGGGTTTGGGCTCAGAGCATCCTGCTGGGAAACACTTCCAAGGGCTGGCTTGGCCAATATCTGTCTGGCTATCTTCTTCCTTGCAGCCTGACCTTTCCTTTCATGCTGCACACATCCTAAAGGACATCTCCAGCACTTGGTTCAGGTGAAAACACATTTTTTTTTTTTGGCCGTTGTCACAAGTCTGCCATAGGAGGGGGTGACCTCAGCAGTGATCAGCACCTCCAAAGTGCACCTGCAATCTGGAAGGAACAGCAGATCCTGGCTGGTGCCAAAATCCAGCAGATAATCATAAACCCTTCTGTCCCTGCTGCAGTTTTAAGCTGGTGATCAAAGTCTTAAAAGTCATCCAATCCTATCTACATCAAACACTGAATAAAGTTGTGTTTTTCTCAGTCTAAACCTGTCTAGAGCTGGAATATTAGAGGCAGAAATAAGCTTCATTTATAATTCTCAAGCAAAATCAAATTATTTCATGTCCTTGTGCCCCAAGTTGTTTTTCTTTCTTATCCTAACTGGAATAATGAGAAAAAGGTGGGAGGAGAAGTGCATCCACCTGGGCTGCTCTAGAAAGGCTCAGCAGCAAACGTTTTGAAGTCTGCCATGAAACATTCATCAGCCTCATTTGCATTACAATGTTATGGTTCTCTGGGTGAAATCCTGAAATCATTGCAATTTTTCTTTTTTATTTATTTAAAGATTGCTAAAATCACCCCATGCAGCTGATAGGAAGGTAGTGGAGATCCAAGGAACAACATGAGCACAATGCAACCCTAAAGGATTTAAAGGAATCTGCTCTTACGTTCTCTGCATTTTAAGTTCTGTACATTTTGTTGTTTGTTTGGCAAAAGCACATTTTCTAGAAGGGTATCTAAGAAATGCAGAGGTCACTGGTGTACTCAGAACATTTTTGTAGTATGAAATCACTGTCTCCAAAGAAATATCTACCTCAGAAGTACTTCGAGGTATTTTCTCCTTGAAAAACCCTTGGTGCACTGTAACCAAATTAACTCTCAGTATCCTTTTGGACAGCAAACCAGGCTGAATCACATGTTTTTAATTCTCCTTAGTGAGTTCAAATAATTTCTGAGCAGTTTTTTCTATAGTTCTATTTAGAATATGGATACTGAAATTAATGCAATATTCCAGTGCTGCTCTTAGCAGTATCAGAGAAAATGATGTCAATCTTTGTTTACCCCATTAAGGCATTATATAACTACACAGGTAAATGATTAAAAATCCTTCATTGTGTTCCATCATTAGTCTTGTGATCAATTATCAGAAGGATGATTATTAAATTGTTATTATATTCACTTACTATTATTATATTCATTTACTAATGATTTCTAAATGGCAAACATCGAGGAGAAAAACGGCGCTACCACTGGTTATTTTAAAAATTCGCAATAAAAATTAAAACACCCCAGTAGAAAATATCACCTTCAAAACATAATTTCAAAAATAACACTGCAATGGATTTTGGAGTAAATTAGGAACTTGCTGTGCTTTTTTCCCCCCCCTAAGAACAGGAATATTTTGGCGAACAGGTGCTCGCTATTCAAAAGTCCATTACAGGAGGTCATTACAGAAATATGTGCAAGCAGCAGATTTGAACATTTCCTCTTAACTTAGCTCCAGAACGCTCAGAGGGAGGGACACAACTTCAATATTTAACTCAAGAAGCTGCACTGCTCCCAACACCCAAGGTTGTCTCTAACCAGCGCACCCAGCTTTTCCCATGCCCGGGGTTGTTCAATCCGATTTTTGCGGGACACAAAGGCGGCAGGGAGCGGCTGCCGGAGCAGAGCAGCTGCAGCGGGCGCTGGAGGGTGAATAATTGATGTGCTGGCAGCTCCGGGCTGGTCCTGTCGCTGTCACCCGGCCGGGAGCGCATCCCGGGGATGCCCCGGCGAGCGCAGCCCTCGGGCATCCTCTGCACCCCGGGCTGGAGGGAATCGCGGCTTTGGGGTGAGTTTGGGCAACTTCGGGGGGGTTCTGAGCGTCCTGCCAGCTCCTTTCGCTCCTGTGCCTGTCCTTCTGAAAACAGACTCTGTTCTTTCGGAGTGTGAAGTGAGTTAAAGCCTAAAAAAGCAGGAAGTACTTTTTAACTCTAGGGAATATGTAAACAGCACCTACAGAACTGGCAATAAGTTATGATGAAGCTGTCTGAAATTATCTGGTGGTATTTAAGTTTTCAACCCCCCCCCCCCCCCCCCCCCCATGGCAAGCTACTAAAACTAAAGATATTTATGTTCCCTTTTATGATTTTCCCAAACTGAGGTTAATGTAATTCGGTGTCAAATGTGAGATCTTGAAAGTTTTGTTTTCCATAGGAAAAAAAAAAAGGTGGTTCCGTGTTGGAAGTTGAACTTGTGCTGTAGTTTTTATTCAGTTCAAGACATTTCTCAATGGGTTGAGAACATGACCCGAGACCTGCATTATGTTCTTCATTAATAACTCTGCATAAACTGCTCTATTTTACCTTAAAGTAGTAGAAAAGTAACTTAATTTTCCTAAGGATAGGGAGGAGATATATTTAATATATAAAGCACATGGCAGTGACGAACTAAAGCAACTCTCACTCCTTCTTTATAAGGTGAAAAACATCAAAGTATTTTTGTTTGTTAATCATTAACAGCACCTACCTATAATACGTGTTCAACTGTCTGAGTGCTGTTATTTTCCAGCAGTGAAGCTGCCAGCAGTGCCTGGGAGCTCTCAGGTAACTCAGTCCTTGGCACAGTTAAAAATTGATACAAAAGCAATCAGCTCCCGAGAGCAGAGGCCAGGGGTAGGAGCAGGGATGTGAGATGAATCATGAATAAGCCTTGATTGTGAATAACAAGTTCCCTCGCTTTTTATTTGTTTTTAATTGCACAGTCCACATTCTGCTGCTTCTGCTTTATTTCCTTTGTTTTGATCACAAAAGCATTTCTTCTTTGGCATCTCAAACCCAGCCAAATTTTGAAGGGATACAAGTCCAGCACAATGATATCTGGTGCTAACAGTAATTAAATGCCCATGTTAAAAAGAAAAAAAAATTAAAAAAAACCCAACAAAAACCAAGAGGTGAAAAGAGGATATGTAAACACCAGCAGATATGCAAAGAATGGATGTAATCCTGCACTCCTTAATCATGGGAGTCATCCTTATTCAGGAAAATAATCCTGCTGCTTTCAATAGACATCAGTGGGTGCTGGAGCACAGGCCCAGCTTTTCCAAGGAGATAACAGTGTTTTACCTGTTTTTTTTCTGCAGTGCAATTTTAGCAACATAGCTCTTGGTGATGTGTTTGAATGCATTAGTGATAATATTAAATTGGCTTTACCTGATGTCCGTTTTGCCTCTGCAAGCGTGAAAGAGAAAAATGGGATAATGGATGAGATGTGGCAGGGAGAAGGTGCAAACCCCACATGTTTTATTGGCTACCCCTGTTCCCTGTGTTTGCAAATCACTTTTTGGTCCATGGGATGTATCAAATTTGCCTTTTTTTTTTTTTTTAACATAGGATGCACTTTAGCACCAAAAAACTCCTGAAATCCCTTAAAGTATATTTGGTTCTCCCTAAAAGTGATGTTGATAAATATTGTCCAACTGATTTAAATACAAGGGGATTGTGATAATGTCCTGGGAATGTTTTTTACTGCTGTGATGCTCTGTGATCTTGCAGGAATTAATTCATATTTTTATATAAATGCGGTGGTTTTGTTGCCCTTGTCACCAGCCCAGCTCAGCATTTCTGAGCTCTGCCCTCCCAGCCCGAGCGGTGCTGCCCTGTAATCCAGGAGGGGGCTTGGGAGCACCTGAGTGCCCTTCCCCAGGCAGAGCATCTGTTAATGAGGAAAACTAATTACCTAAAA
>NW_005054369.1:2283491-2319279 GCF_000277835.1 Geospiza fortis | reverse complement strand
AGGATGGCGTTGTGAAGTATAAATAGTCATGAACTGCTCCTGGGGCTCTGTGTTTGTGCTGCTGCCAGCACTGGTGGGGTGGAGGGGAGTGACCCTTTGCAGTCACTGCTCTGTGGGGGAAAATTATCTTCTGAGCACCCAGAAAGGGGGGAAAATAGAAAAAAATACAAGTAAAAATGCACTGGATGATGATTTCAGGTGATATTAAAAACTTGCTCTGAAGTGAGGTTGGCACTAAGTCTCTATTGGCTTTTTGTTGTTGCATTGAGCTACCAAGAACGAGCTGGTTTTCTTCCATCAGCTTTCTTACATGGTGGTTTCTATTTAAACATGAGGTTTAGTGGATTAACAGCATTTATTTGCTACAGAAGCAGTTTAAGGCTGAGCTTACATCGCTCTCAGAGAGCTGGCAGCCATAAAATGACGCCAGGGGCTGGGGGAACAAAGTGGCATCTGCAGGAGGCTGGAGTGGCCCTGGGCAGCATTTCCCTTCTCTTACTCCATGCAGAGTCCCAGCAGCAGCATCAGCTCTCTCCAGAGAAGTCCCTTTCTGTCCCTGAACCCTGCCCATGTAGCGCTCCTAATCCGAACCCCACAAGCACTGGTTGTGTGTTAATTTGAACTTTATCAATTTTGAAGGAACATTTCTTACATCTGTTCTTCTTTATTGAATTCTACCTATAAAAATCCAACCCACACATGCAGCAATTATTATTTGAGGCTCTCCTCCTGGCACTGGGCATAGGTCAAGTGCCCATTTTAGTTTTTATTGCTTTTTGAGAATTTTAGAGGCGGCTGTTCAAGCAAATTTCTTGGAAAGTTTTTCAAACTTGGCCAAAATGTGCTCTGGAATGTTTCAGCCTATTTTGTATCAAAAATTGTGTGTGCAGTGGTGTAAAATGCTGGGTTTGGGGTTTTTTTGGTATAAATTGTGTATGGAAGAGGTGTTTTCTGTGATTACTGATGTGTTTATTCTTATGTCTCTCATTGTCATGGCTGGTACGTGGTCAAAGGTTGGACTTGATGATCTTGGAGGTAATTTCCAGCCTCAGTGATGCTGTGATCCTGCGACTTTGAGGTCCTTTCCAACCTCAGTTATTCCATGATCTTGTGATTTGAGGTGGAGAAACTGAGCTGGTGTGAGTGTATGTGTTATATTTCATGTATGACTACAAACTGCAATGCATATTTTCAAAATGAAGGTTTTCCCTTGTCCTCCATGATTTTCTCTGCTGCATATCCCAGCCTGGGAGCAGAGTTCCCCAGAGTCGTTGCTTGTTTGTGCTCCAGCCCAGCCCCGATTTCCCCTCAGGGCATTTCCAAGGGTGTTCTTCTCTCCGGCACTGCTGCTCCTGTTTCTTGAGACATTTCTGCATCCCTAAGAGCAGGGACAGCCCCACTCCCACCTCTGCGTGTGGTCCCACCCCAAACCTGTCCCAGATTGCCATCACTGCTGCGCATTAATCACTGAGTTAATTGGGTGATGCTGTAACACCTCAGTCTCACACTGGCAACCCACTGAGCCAGCTCCTGTGGGGAATAAGCCCTGACCAATATCTGTGACAAGGGAATCTCGTCCTCCCCTCCCTGCAAAGTACAAACAGCTCTAAGTGTTGTGTCCCCACTTGTTGATGGTGTGTTACCATGAATAATTATTAGGGTCCTACAAAGCCTTGTATCACAAAGAACTAAAAATGTCTTCAGTGCCCATGGCAGGAGGTGGAATGAGGTTCAGAAACCTTTGCTGGTGATTAAAGCCCATCAGTGCAGGGTTTATGAGGGGCAGAGGACAAAACAGTGCAGAAAACACACAATAACCAGGGACAAAATCAGCTATGGACAATTACCTTGGCTGTCGTTTGGAAGAAGAAGATTGGAGTCAAGACAATTTGGACACATCTTCCCTTGTGTCTATAGGATAAATAAATGGCAAAAAAAGAAGTGTTTTGGCAGCAGAAGGTAACTCTGGCCACCTGGCCATGGGTGCTCTGGGACACCTCTGGGACTGGGTTTCAGACCTCTTTGGGTTTAACTGATTGCATTTAGTTTTCTGCTTCTACTGCTCTGCATTCCTAGTGCCACGTGGAGCTGCCAGCATGGAAATGGATTTGGGAGGCTGGGCAGCTTGGGGAGATACCTGGCAGGGCTTGGCTCTGCAATTCCCACGAGAAACAGGGCAAGGCAGAGCCCAGGGCCACACATGGAGAGCTTCTGCCTCTTCTGAAACCAACTGCTGCTCTTTGGAGCATTTAAAATTATTGTTAAATTCCCTTTCTGGATAAAATCAAACTTTTAATGGCAAAGTTCCCGTGCAAGTTCTTGCAGAACAAGAGAACATTTTTTTTAATGTAGTTTTGGTTAACAGGACACCTTTAAGAACAGATTATACTGAAAGCAAGGTTTAATCAACATTATGTGGACGGGCCTCACTTTGCTCAATTTTCTGTGGCTGAGCTGCCCATGAACTCCCTCCCCTGCATTAATTGTCAGCATTGCAAAAGCAGAGGAGCAGCCTGCAGGGAGGGTCTGTGCCAGCCTGCAGGTGACTGCATCAATTCCTGTTTTTCAAAGAGCAGCTGAAGCAATGGGGTTTTATTCCCATTTTCCATGCCTGGAGCTGGTTGAGTTCCCACAAAGGGCATTGTCCCAGCGTGTGACACACAGGGAGGGCACTGTGGGAGGATGCCCTGGCCATGTACAATGAAATGCTCTCTCCATGGAAAGTGAGAGAGCTGATGTCACTGCGCAGCCTGGGAGCTGCCCAGTGGGGACAGCCTTTGCCTGCTGGGCCCAGAGCTGAACCACCCAAACTCTCCTTTCCCTGTTTTATCCTCTCAGTGTTACCTCAGCCTGAGCTTCTCACTGCTGAATTTCCTAGCAGGCAAACGCTGCTCGCTTTGGGTTTTTTCCTTTCTTTCCTTGCCTGCACACTGCCTTGAACAACAGCTCCTGACCTACTTCTGTCTTTTAATTGCTGCTGCAATATGAATTTTAATTCCAGCTAGAGTCCAGATGCATTGAGGATGCACAGCACATGCCAGGGCCAGGCCATTTATCTCCCAGGCCAGTCTTTCCCAGCCCTTTGAATCCAGGGGCCCCTTAACCTTTCTGAAAAAATATCTGAAGCCATCATCATGTATTTCACTGTTGTCTGCTGATGGGAAATGCAGATAATAACTGCTAATCTAAATGCTAATATGTATTTTCTCTGACAGCTTAGTTGGTTTTACTGTTCTTTAACCTTTGGCTGAAAATATTAATGGAGATGGATGTGAGCCTGGTGCTTCCATCCCCCAGTGCCCAAATGAACCCGGGCAGTGACAATTTATAGGTCAATTTATATTTTTATTATTATACTGAATACTTTTTGCTTCTCTTCATGGCTCTTTTTGGGGAATTATGGACATTAGAGGATGAGTGGGTCACTGAAAACTCAGAATTCTGGATCTGGGGAGATCACAGCTTGATGAACAAGGCATTAAGTTTAGCATTCTCCAGAAGGGTTCTGTGAACTTTGTTCCCAAAAAAATATCCTTATTTACTTCTCTACACTTGAGAAGAAACACTGGCTACAGGTGCTGCATTTTGAGCATCTCAAGAATTTCCTCTCCTGGGGATATTGTTTTGCTTAGCTAAGATCTCCCTCTTTTTATTCCACAGAAATGGGAAATGAGGACAAGTTATCAATGTGTCTTCTCCTCAATTAAATTAACTCACAGAATTAAAACTGAACTCAAGAAAAGCTTTAATTTTAATCATTCTGTGGTGGTAGCTTGTGAAGGACTCAGGAATCCTTTGGGAGGGGGACAAAAGTGTATTTAAAAACATAAGCTGGTTTAGCTCAGGTTTTTCTGGGATACACTAGATTTTAATTAAACAGGAGTTTAATTAATTATAATTAATAAGCAGAATACAGAAGATGAGAGCTGCTCATACTCTGGAGAGTCAGAAAATGAGGAGAAAATTGGGGATGGAGCCTCACACAAGCCCTGGGAATGTGGCTGGGAGGAGAAGTCCAGGGAAGGACAGCACACAGAGGAGGATCCTTCCCTCCACCATTCCAGAATCCTCTTTCCCATAAATATTTTCCAGTCTTTTGCTTGCTGGTCACTCTGCCAAGGGAGGATTCAACAGCACAGATGCATCAAATCATTATCCCAGTGATGTATTACAGGTACAATGTGTATTGCAACCTGTTCTCACAGCAGCCAGAATGTTAGTGCCTGATATTATTACTGATATTTGATGTACAATCCAACTCTATTTAATTAGTTCACTAAAATGCATTCTCTGCCAGAGATACAGTGAACAGGAAGGAAAATCACCTTCCTGGAGAAATGCCTCATAGCAGGATGACTGAAAAAAGCAGATAGTAGAGTCTGAGATGCAGAAATTGAGCACATCAATCCTGCAGATCCCCAAAATCTGTGCAACCTCATACCTGAGATTTTGGAATACAAGCTGGCAATTTAGCCATAAAATAAAACTCTTTAAAGGGAAACTCTCATTATATTACCTATAAACACTTTAGAACAGCAGATTAATCTGGAGTTTATGGGTAAGGTAGCAGAGAGATGCTTCTGTGCTCAAGGGAGTATTTTTATGTTTGGCTAAATGACCTGTTCCTCATCCAAAGAGCTGCAGCTTTGCCTTAAACATGAAATTGAGCTGTGGCCTGGGGAGTCATCCCTACCACAGCCACACTTGTGTCGTCTCCTTGGTACCCACGCTCACAGTGGCACCAGGGGTTCATTAAGAAAGGTTTCATCTTCTTTTTGCATCCTCTGAGGAGGCAGGAGAGCAGGATTCTGGCGCGAGCTCTGCGTCGGGCTCTGGACTCCTCTGTGTGCTGGATTCAATTTGTGCACTGCTGTGCTGCCCAAAGCCAAGGCCTCCCTGAGCATCTGAGGGGGCAGGAACAGCCTCCTCCTCCTCCTTCTCCTGTCCTGGGGTAAACTATTGTAAAACAGGGCCCCCAGCAAAGGAGGGAATGATGAATCTGACTCCATGTTCTCAGAAGGCTAATTTATTACTTTATTATACCATATTATATTAAAGAATACTATACTATACTAAAGAATACAGCAAGGATACTTTCAGAAGGTTAAAAAGATAATAATGAAAACTTGTGACTCCTTCCAGAGTCCTGACACAGCTTGGCCCCAATTGGCCAAAGAGTCAAAACAACTCACACCAGAAACTAATAAAACAACCACCTGTGGGTAAACGATCTCCAAACGCATTCCACATGAGCACAACACAGGAGAAGCAAATGAGATAAGATTTGTTTCTCTTTTTTTCTGAGGCCTCTCAGCTTCCCAGGAGAAAAACCCTGGGCAAAGGAATTTTTTCAGAGAATGTGAATGCCACAGGAAACCTGGGCTGGCTTGGTTGCTGTACGTGGGTGGAGGATGCAGGAGCCAAACACCACTGCAGGTCCTGTTCTCCTGCAGGTGGAAAGATGAAATGACTTGGAAATGGATCTCTGAGCTGTCTTCCATGAAACCAGGAGGAAACCAGGGGATCTCCTCCTGCTCAGGGCTCACTGGGGGGATGTGAGAAGGGCCCCACTCATGTTGCTGCTGCTGCTCTCCCCCTGTGGGGTTGGCACTGGGGTGGAATCACAGCTCCTGGACCACTGGATTAGGGAAGGTGTCCCTGCCCCATGGCAGGAGCTGAAATCAGGTGGCCTTCAAGGTCCTTTCCAACCCAAACCATTTGAGGATTCTGTGATTCTCACAGTGCCTGGTTGGGAATGGTCCCACTCCTAAATTGTCATTCCCTGCAAACCACTCCATAATCAAGGAGCTCCGGGAAGGTTCATGGAAGCCTCCAAGGGAAGAGGGCTGGATGTGGGGTTTGTGGCTTGTGCAGAGTGAAAGAGCTGCTTTGGTGGCTGCTTCCACCAGACAGGCCAGAGAGATCCTGAGGGGAGAAACCTGAACAGTGAGCTGCAAGGGAACCTCTGCTGCTGCCTGTGATCCTGTCTTGGTTTGAAAAGCCAGGTGTCTGCTAAGGACGGCAGGAGCCTCCCTTGAAATGGAAAATGTAAACCCCCTCCCTGAATTATTACAATTTTGAAATTAAGGGGCTCTCAGGCAAAGATATGGGGGCAGGAATAACAGTTCTTTATTAGGAAAATTAAAAATACACATGAAATAGTGGCAAAGATATGGGGGCAGGAATAACAGGCTGTGTGTCAGGGGGTGGCACAGCCCCATCCCATGGGGGCTCAGCCCTCCTGCAGTGCCAGCTGTGCTGCTGCTGGAGCAGGGATCCTGCACAAGGGGGGAGTTTTCCTCTGCAGCTCCAGGGCTGCTGCAGATGGGCCTGGGCTCCCTCTGGCAATGCAGGGCAGCAGAAAGCTGCTCCTCTGGGAATGCAGGGGGCAAAGGCTGCTGTGCTGCTCCAGGCTCAGATTGGATCCAGGTAGGAATGCTTGGCTCCTCCCCTGGGCGGAGCATCTCCCCATGGGATGCTGGAATTGGATCAGCCACGCAGGGACACTCAGTGGCCATGAACAGAAGATAATTAATAATTAATGACCCATGAACAGAAGAGATCTCCTGGAGGGAGGATTGGCTGTGGGAGAGATAAAGAAAACTGCCCCATGAACATAAATTAACTGCCCCAGCTTTGACAGATGGGAATAGAACTCACACCCCGATTTCCAACCTAAAGCTGTTCCCAGGCTGGTAACTGGAGCCTTGCCCTGGGTCTGGCAGCTGAGGGAGGCAGGAAGGGGTGTTTATCCTCATCCCAGGACTGCCTTTCCAACCCTTCCAGCCTGGATGGGAAGGGCAGGACACCATGGAATGATTTAGTCTTAATCACCTGTGCTCATTTCCTGTGTGGATCTGCAGCAAGCTGCTCCACCACATCCAAATTCCACTTTATTGCTTCTCTTATTCTTTCCCTTTGTGCTCCTCAGGTACAACTGCATTTTAGCTTGTTTTCAGGAACCAGCAGTAATATTTCCTGAGCCAATTCCTTTCTTTAATTTGTTGTTGTTTTGGCGTCTGACACATCCAGAGCTCTCCCTGGACTCCAGAGTCTCAGTACAGTACAAGTGTCTTGAGCACAGTTTATTTTAATCAGGCCTCCCAGAATTCAGTAAATACTTCAGGCCAATTCCTCCAGTAAATCTGAACACATTCAGCAAAAACATGTGCAGCCAGTGCTCAGACATAATTGGCAACAATTTCACACCCACAGAATTCTCGCTTGCCTCTGACATTCCCAGAGCCCCATCTTCCCCATCGCTGCTTCCAGCAGGAACCTCCCAGGTGCTAAGGGGATGGAAGTTCTGATGCAGCCCTAAATGAAATATTTTCAGCAGAGAGTGCAGATTTACCCATGTAGTTTTCTGGTTAATGTTCTCTGTGTCAGAGAGAAGCAGCTCTCCAGAGGTCTGGAGGCCAGGTTTGATCCAGGCACTACCCAGGCATTCAAAATATGAATTGAATCCGTGTCTGCTGCATTTAACTGGAGCTCTGACAATTACAGGCTGTCACAGGAGACTTCCACTCTTCTTCCTGACTCAATTACCCAGGCTCACGCTTCTCCTAAGATTGAGCTTGACTTTATGTACCATTGCTGTAAATAAAGCCAAGCTCATTTTCCTTTTTCTTTGCTATTCTAAGGAAAAGGGAGAGGCTGATTTTAGCACCCAGCATCCAACGGAGCCCAAGCCTCAGGGGGAGTTTTTGGTTGAATTGCAACTAAGTATTTATTTTTTTAGCCAAGTTGTGGTTATTGATGCATTGAATTTTAACAAATCAAAAAACCCCCACTTCCCATGTTTATTGTCCATTCCCAAATCCTTGCTGTAGGAATATCTATCATAAAGTCTTAAAATAACAAATATACATAATCAACTCAGGTCCCCTTAAAATTTTACAGACACAAATCATTACTAGGCAAAATACTGCAGCACACCACTAAGTTATGTTATTTCCACTGTATTTTCCATAATATCCTGCTCCTTATTCAGCCTTGTTTTCCTTATTTCCCATTTTTTGTGCTGAAAAGTTGTTTGCATTGAGCTGTTCACAAGTCCTGGTTCCTTTTGTCAGTGATCTGTTGATTGCAGCTCAGTAATGTTTGAGAATATTGAATTATTCATTAATTGCATGAGTCGGGCAGGCTCCACCTCCCATGGAAGTGCTCCCCTTCTTTTGCTTCTCCCCTTTTCCCACTGGGATGGCACAGCAGGATTATGGGAATAAATCACACGGGATTATTTTGTTCATGGTGGAATAAAGGCCATTCTTTATTCACATAACTCCTTTTCATACAGTTTCACAAGCCTCGTGTGGGACACCAATTGGTCAGGAGCTTTCTTGCCAATTGCTTTATTGGTTAATAACAAGTTGTTATTCTGTGTTGATTGGTCACTCAAACTCTTGGTGTGTATGTGCTGAAAAGTTGTTTGTGAGAGATAGTTTTCATTTTTCTATCTAAGGTGTAAAAGCAGTTTATACAGGTGTTAGTTGTTCTTTTTAGCCAGGAATATTTTGTTATGTTAATGAGCTGCTCACACCAGCATTGCTTTCACATGGGAACTTGCAAAATGCCAGCTTAGCTTAGAAGAAATGACAGGCCAGCCAGAGCAGGCCTGGTTTTATAAGGCTTTTAAAAATAATTTTTCTACCTTACTGCAACAAAGGATCAGCAGAGGATGATCCATGGAAGTGCTGTCCCACAGAAATGAAATCCCTCTAAAGCTGGGAACTGGGAAGTGCCCACCACAGTGCTGGGGAACCTTGGATGGGCTGCTCCCAGATGTTGTGTGGAAGTGTTTAACTGAGCTGAATGGGATAAATGCCTGAAAAAATTCCCTATCTCATGGAAATCCCTGCTGTGCTCCCATGGTTTGAGCTGGAAGGGACCTTAAATCCCAACCAGTGCCACCCCAGCCATGGCAGGGACACCTTCCACTGTCCCAGGTGCTCCCAGCCCCAGTGTCCAACCTGGCCTTGGGCACTGCCAGGGATCCAGGGGCAGCCAGAAATGACAAATTGTGCCATTGCTGATGCTCTCATTAACTCCCCAGAACTGCTTCAGGAGATGAAAAGTCTCCTTTTCACAGTGCAGGAGTTTTAACTGTGCCCTGGCTAAAGATTACCTCAACCTGCTATAAATTGAGATGTTTCACTAATTGCTTTCTTGGTTCATTAGCCAAATTGTGAGTCTGAGGGAAATGGAAAAGACTCAGAATGAATTTCCCTTGCAATCCTTAATTTAAATGGTGAATAATAATTTAATGTTGAACAAAACATTTTGGGTGATTTGCTGTGCTGGAGCTCATTTTTTACCTTGGGATCATTTGCCACCTTAGAAGCTTTGTGGGGAAATGATCCTCAGCTCTGCTTCTTTGTGATGTGACACCAGGCAGGAAGGAATAATCATTATAGAATAATTGTAATAATCTCAAAATTTATTCAGAAACACTTTTGTCATGGAAGGTCCCTCCTCAGATATTGTTTCAGGCAGTGAGATAAGAGAGATAAAAGGCAAAAATCTGTAAAGGTTTTGCTTCTGTGGATGCTGTGGCTCTATTTCCATTTCAGCCATGAAGGTGTCAAAGCTACAACATGTCCCTGGTTTACTCCTTCCAACACTCAGCTAAAAATCAAAGATTAACTCTGAGCAGCTGCAGGTAACAAATTCTACTAATTCATCAAAGCCAACGCTGCAGAATTTAATCTGTTTTATGAAATTCCTCCCATGGATTGTTATGGCAGGGCTGTGGCACAGGAGGTCATTTGTGAGCTCTCAATTGCTGGTTGTGTGACAGTGAAAAAAGGAGGCCAAAGGAAAGGTTAAATTAAAGAAGCTGCTGGAAGCTATTTATGTGAGATGAATGTATATTATCTAAATTAATGACAGCAAACCTCCAATTAGATGAACACTGATGCACAATTTGAGCTTTATAAGGTAAATGCATGTTTTGTGCAGCCAAAGGGTTGGGTGGGGAACGTTTCACTGGGGTGGGGTTACAGGTAAATGAACGTTTTCTCTTTCTTGGGGCACAGTGACCTCACTGCTGCTGCTGACAAATCTTTACAATAAATCTGTCATTGTTTCCCAACATCAATAAGGAGTGTGAAACTTATGACCTTTCCCTCTAAAATATCCTCCTGTAACATGGGATGAGCAAAAACCTTGAATATGCTGCTTTGTGTTTCAATAAACAACTTAATTTTTATTTTAGAGCAGAGATTTCCTCCTCCGACCAGTCCATGTTGGTTTGGCTTAAATAAACTTGTTTCTGTTTTGTTCATTTAGAGAATTCCTCTGTAAAAATACAACAAAGAGGGTTGCAGCTATCAACTCCTTCAAGGAATTCAAAGGAAATCTCTAATGGTTTCTGCAGTTTATACTTGTTAAAGTAATGGTGTAATGGACTGATTTGATCAATTTACTCTTTGGGGAGGGTAGGATTTTGTTGTAGATCATCAGTTACTTCATTGTCTTGATTATGGTCATTGAGATTCAAAATTTAATTACACTTTGTGCAGAAAAACTCTATGTTAATCAACCCAGAAGCTTCACATCTCCTCATACCTCTTCCTATGCATCTTCTGAATTTTGTGATTTTAGTGCATCTCTACCCTATTCCTTCTTTTTTTTTTTGACTTGTTGATGATTCCCAACTTATTTAGCATCAGTATTTTTCAGTAATGTGCTCCTTTCTGGGTCAATCTGGTAAAATATCAGTTCCTAGAGTACTTCTTCTCATTTAGGATAAGTTTAGGGAGATGTGGAGGCAATGCTCTATTTTATTTATTTATATTTTCTTTGATTTCTGGCTCTGTTTCTTTGTCACTCTGGTCTTCACTCTTGTCAAGGCAATTTACACTGGCTTTATTTATTTATTTTTCATATTATCCTCTGATGTATCTTAATCCCATCCTAATTTTGAGATGCCTGAGCTATCAAGATCCCTTTTTAAAAATTAAGCAGCACTCTGGGTTACTCAGCATTTCTGTGCTATGCTCATATTCAAACTCACACACTTTGTATTGCTTCAGTTGCTATTTTTAAGCTCCACGTACAAATTCAGCTTTCCTTGTCTTCACTGTTCTTTGCAATTTATTTATTTTTTTACCTGAGATTTTCTCTGTCCATTCTGTCCAAAAATACAGAGGCTTTTATAAACAACTTTTCTTCAGCTTTTAGTTGAGGAGAAAAAAAACAAAAAACCCAATTAAAAAAAAATCCATAAAAACTCTCTGAACTTTAAAAGCATTAACTGCTGTTCTATTCTGTGGAGGATGGAGCCAGGCTTTCTTTGCAGCCTCCTCCTAAGTCCCAAGGGTTTTCCCAGTAAAATTCTCTATTTTCCTTCTCTCCACTGCCTTTTCCTCTGCTATTAGAGTGAGACTGTTTTTCATGTGAGGGATTTTCTTTTGTTTCCTGTGTCCCACTCGTGTTTCCCACTTTGTCTAACTGGGATTGCTCTCCTTCTGAAAGCTGAGGGACATTTCTAACACCGAGAATTGAAGACAAATAATTACATGTGGCTTGACCCAGGTCACCAGCTGGTCACCACCCACCTTTTCCTTCATTTTTATTCCCCTACCTTTGATCCCCACTGCTGTTTATTCTGCATTTCTAGCAGGAGACATTTAGCAAAGGCTTTGGCTATAAGATGAATTCCCAAATCCACAGTTTCCTCATATTGTATTTTCAAACTGAAATCCCCTTGAAAGGTCACTTGAAGGTTTGAAATACCAGAGCACTTTGATTGCTGTTGATTTTTCTCGTGGTGATTGAGGAGCCATTGAGCTCATCAAGCTTTACTAAAAACACAGTCACTGGTTGAATTTCTGTTCTTGTAAAGAAAGAGCCCACAGAGCTTTCCCACACAGCTGCTGCTGGAACTGCATTCTTCAGGGATGGATATCCCCAGGAATGACGCCTGGATCTGCCCAAATGGGGCAGAGGAGAAACCATTCCATGTACCTGCTGCAATTAAAGGAGAGCATGGATCCAATTAGCCATGATTATGATGAGGGATTATTTTCCACAGCCCAGCAGTGGTTGAGGCGCTCAGTGCATAGCCCAGAGCAGCTGTGACTGCCCCTGGATCCCTAAAAATGTCCAAGGCCAGGTTGGATGTTGGGGCTTGGAGCATCTTGGGACAGGGGAATGTGTCCGTGCCCATGTGTCTTGGTTTGAAAAGCCAGGTGTCTGCTAAGGAAAGCAGGAGCTTCCCCTGAAATGGAAAATGTAAATCCCCTCCCTCTGAATTGTTGTAATTTTGAAATTAAGGGGCTCTCAGGCAAAGATATGGGGGCAGGAATAAAAGTTCTTTATTAGGATAAAAATGAAGATAAAAATAAAAATGCACTAGTACAAAACCACCACTGCCAGAGTGAGAACATGCCCTGCCCCGCTGTGTGTCAGGGGGGTGGCACAGCCCCATCCCATGGGGGCTCAGCCCTCCTGCAGGGCCAGCTGTGCTGCTGCTGGAGCAGGGATCCTGCACAAGGGGGGAGTTTTCCTCTGCAGCTCCAGGGCTGCTGCAGATGGGCCTGGGCTCCCTCTGGCAATGCAGGGCAGCAGAAAGCTGCTCCTCTGGCAATGCAGTGGGCAAAGGCTGCTGTGCTGTTCTAGGCTCAGATTGGATCCAGGTAGGAATGCTTGGCTCCTCCCCTGGGCGGAGCATCTCCCCATGGGATGCTGGAATTGGATCAGCCATGCAGGGACACTCACTGGCCATGAACAGAAGATAATTAATAATCAATATCCCATGAACAGCAGAGATCTCCTGGAGGGAGGATTAGCTGTGGGAGAGATAAAGAAAAAACTGCCCAATGAACAGCAGAGAACTGCCCCACCTCTGTCAGATGGTAATTGAATATACACCCAGCTAAACCTGAGACACCGTGGCAGGGGGTGGTGGGATGGGATGGGATGGGATTTAGGTCCCTTCCAACCCAAACCATTCCGTGGTCAAAATTTCTGTAAAATTAACTCAGAACCACACCCCCAAGGAGGTGACCTCCTTATTTTGGGGGCTGGTTTGTAAGGGCTGATGTTGAGTGAATAATTTTTGGGATCATGCTAATAACAGGCTTTTAGTCACCCCATAGGCTGTAGATGTGTTCTATGAGATTATGTATTTATAGGTTTGTTCACCAAGTTTGACTCAAATAAAGATTACTGACTTCACAGGTTTACAGGCAGTCCAAACATTGGATAATTTCAGTATAAGTAGCAATGGATAATTTCAGTATAAATAACCCTGAATTCACTCAGGAATGGCTGAACACGGTTCTTTTGTAAAAGCAGTAACTGTAGCCCTACCACCACCATAAATGCAAAGATCAAAATGCTTCTGAGACTTAAGAAAAATAATATTGAAGATTTTTGGCTAAATGGTGATTTCTCTCAGCATTGACCTGCCTACTGAGGAGTTTGATGCTGCTGTAATTAATCTTTTTTAGGCAGAACGATGAACTTCCCTGTGCCATCCCAGTGCTCTTTTCTCTTCGTCATCAGGATGTTTCTGTTGTCCCACTCTGAGTTCATGCCCTTAAAATACTTTGCCACTCACCTTCCAGGCTTTGAGGATCCAGCTCTGCACTGACAAAAGCAGAGGGCTGAGTTATGCTAGAAAAATATTAATATTATACAGTGATTTTTTTTTCATCCTTGGGAGAAGTTAGATCATATAAATGAGGCAATCATTGCTGAGAAAAGAACTTACAGTCTTTCCTTTTTCCAGTACAAAATGCCAAGCCTTTTTAAGGAAAAGGAAGATGGGAAGTGCTGTGTGGAGCTCAGTAGCAAAAATATAATAGCTCTGTGTTCCCCTCTTTGAAAAGCTGCAAGTTGGTTTTTTTAATGAGTGAAAAAGTAAATTGTATATTATTTTTTACAAGAAAATTAGCTTTTATTTATGTAAGGCAATCAGTGTTTATTATAAGTTAGACATTTGGAGAAACAGATTTTAAAAATCCCCACATTCTCTTGGATTTACAATGAGTGTTATGTGCTTGGTTTTCACCACAGCTGAATAAAACCTCATCCTTCAAAAAATCCTGTTAAATATTCTTCAATTCTTGTAAATATCCCTGAATTCTTATTAAATGCTCTTCAATTCTGTATAATCCTGTATCATCTTCTCTTTGGCAGCCACACAGCAGCTGCTGGCTCGCTGTCCCTTGATTAATTCTCTCCCTGTTCCAGGGTGGAATACACCTAGTTTGTTTAGTGAAAGGGAATATGGCTCATATTTAAAAATCCCTTTTAATGCAGTTACAGCATCTTTGCAGATTTAATTAGGTCTCAGCCCCTTCCAAATTGCTCAAGTCAAAGGTCCCATCTCACTTGTCCCTGAGGCACCGTTACACCGAGTCCCCAGACGGCGCCGAGTTCCTGAGCGATGACTTTACCATATAGGGGCTAATTACTTCTAATCTTACACATTGATGAGCCTGGATTTTATGTCTCTGAGCCACTGGGACTGGAACTGCCAAATTATCCTCTCCATAGCACGGGGGTTGTTTCTCCGTTAAAGGGACTGGCTCCACAAATGACAATCCCTTCCCACCAGGCGCTCGCGTTTGAAACCCTAATTATTGCTGGCACAGGCTGCATCCATGAGCTCCTGGTAATCCCTGTCAGGATCTCAGGCAAGCTGCTGAGCCTGGCTCAGCTAAGCCAGGGAAGGGTGAGCAGAGCAGCAGAGGGGAGCAGGAGCTGAGTCACGAGGGGATGTGGAAGCTGCAGCTGGATATGAAGCATCCCTGAGCTCGGCCTGAGAGAACATCCCTGAGCACGGCCTGGGAGGGCATCCCCAAGCCCAGCCTGGAGGAGCATCCCTGAGCCCAGCCTGGCAGAGCATCCCTGAGCCTGGCCTGGGAGAATGTCCCTGAGCCCAGCTTTGTGATGATGTTCACAGGGGTTCTTGAATTGGGGAAGAGACAAGAATGTTGACTCCATGTTTCAGAAGGCTTGATTTATTATTTTATGATATATATTATATTAAAACTATACTAAAAGAATAGAAGAAAAGGTTCTCATCAGAAGGCTAGCTTAGCTAAGAATAGATAGGAATGATGACAAAGGTTTGTGGCTTGGACAGAGAGCCTGAGCCAGCTGGACTGTGATTGGCCATTAATTACAAACAACTCTATGAGACCAATCACAGATGCACCGGTTGCATTCCACAGCAGCAGATAATCATTGTTTACATTTTGTTTCTGAGGCCTCTCAGCTTCTCAGGAGGAAAAATCCTAAGGAAAGGATTTTTCATAAAAAGATGTCTGCGACACAGCTTGGAGCAGCGTCCTTGAGCCTGGCCTGGAGCAGCGTCCCTGAGCCCAGCCTGGGAGAGCATCCCTAAGCCTAGCCTGGCAGAGCAGCTCTGAGCCCTGCCTTGAGCACCAGCTCTTTCATTTAATGAACAATAACTTCCACCAGGTCTTTAAAAGAAATGACTCAACACTTTCACCTTCTCAGAGTGATGAAAAAAAAATGTCTTTGGAGTCTGTAATGCATGAAGGTGTTGGAAGCCTAATCTAGTATAAGCTGCCTTCAGCCAGGCCTTTTCAGCACCAGCGAAGAGAAATGAATGTCTAAAAAGCAGCAAATAGCTCCAATTGCACTCTGATTTCATGGCAGTGTGTGCTGGAGGTCAGGAACATAAAGCTGTTTATTTCTCCCCACAAAGCAGAGGCTGTTATCATAACCTGCTGTAGGTGCAGGTATTGCAAACTTCTTCTTCAGGGAAATATTGGATTTTATTACAGCATTACTTCACACCATGTAAGCTCCTTTCCCTGCTTCTTTCTGTTGTAGTCTTGACCTAACCTTGGAGTTGTGTCCCAAAAGGAGGAGTTTTTTCCAGGAATCCGAGAGTGGAGTTATAATAATTTGGGTTGAGCATTTACCAGATCTTTTCAGCTCTGTTTACCAGATTTATCCAGCTAATTTACCAGATTTATCCAGCTCTGCCAATGGACAACCATGACATGGAAGCTTTGTTAGGAAAGGAGAGGGTTGGGAAGAATAAGGTTTGGAGCTGGTGGAACTTTTAGTTGTCTATATGCAAGGATATCAGTAACACCTTGATTTAGCTACTGCTTTTTAAAAGGCAAGAGTGAAAAAAGTGGAAAAAAACCCCAAAACACCAAAAATCCCCAAACCCCCCACATTCTCAACCTTGGAATTCCTGGGAAAATCCTACTATTATCACAATACACAGCCAGAAACACCAATGTACACCCAAGGTACAGAAACATCTTGTGCTCATTTCAGTATTTTATTGAAATATAAAAAGACCATTATAAATTAGGGAAATCCACCTAATTTTGAGTTAATAAACTTCCCTGAACTGTTGAATGAAGTATATAAATCTACATTTATACATCTATCAGCATTAAATTTCTGGCCAAGGTGTTAATCCCAACATTCTTCTAACTAAGGCTAACTACATTTAGAGTAATAAGATGGTTTTAAATCAATATGACATAGACCAGACACATCCTCCAAAATCCTGCTTTCAGTTAAGGTTGTGAGAAACATTTTTGCCTTTTTATTTAAAATAATGAGTGACTTGCTGGAATTATTGGGATTTTTTTTTTACATTATAGATGACCTTTATCCCACTAAGCACCGAAAAGTGCACGTACTTCTGAGTGTGTTTTAAATATTTTTTTGCTCTTCAAAAGGGCAAAAAATTTAAAAGCCTGGGTTTTAATCAGTTTAAAGACGACAAAACTTTAACCCAATGCCCTTCAGGTATCCCTGCAGTGTTTGTCTGTCCTGTTGGCTGCTGTTCGTCGGGTTTAATTTACAGCAAATACTCCTGTTGTAAATATTGGCCTTTTTGCCTCCCTTGAATAATGCAGTGCTCTCTAGATTGAATCCCTGTGTGTGCACATCTGTTTAGCATTCTCACCATCCAGATTACATGGGTGGGTTTGGGGAGAGAAAATTCAGGATCACTGAGCTCCATGGTGCAGGGTTGGAAATAAAACTGGCCTGTTTTCTTCCTCAGGGTGGGACAGCTGCTGGAGTGTTCCCAGCACACATTTATACCTGTCCTAGCAAAGACCAGGCTTTTCTCCATTTTCTCTTTGGATATAACAGCCACCAAGGTACCTTTTTGGAGCAGATGTAAAAAAATGTCCATTACGAACCAAAAAAAAAGCAAACAAAACAGACAAAGACACATCCCATCTTAAAACAAAACAAAACAAACAAACAAAACAACCCATGCAAACCAAAACACCCCATCAAAACACCCCATCAAACTAAAATTGCAAATTAACCAAAAGTAACTGGAACTAATCCAGTAGAGATATCTACCTGAGCCTATTGGTCCAAGAAAACCAGGATAAAAAGACGATATGGGTGCAGAAAGGGTGCACTCAGTTTGCTGAGGGCTGCAGCCATGTGGGTTGGCTGTGCAGTTTCATATCCACATTTCCAGCTGCAGCTTTCCCAAAAGAGCTGAACCTTCCACCTGAGCTTTGCTGCCCTTGGCTTTGGGCAGATCCTGACCTGGTCACGTCCCAGCACAGGGCTGGGAGCTCAGGGTGCTCCTTGTTGAGCCTGAAAAGGCTCAGCCATGTCCTGCAGGTCCTTCCCAGGGTTTGATGGAGCACAGGGAATATCAACAGTGACCAAAGAGGTTTCTGAAAGCAGATCCAGCAAAGTCTGTGTCCTGGAAGTGGTTTTATTACAGCATTACTTCACACCATGTGAGCTCCTTTCCCTGCTTCTTTCTATAGTAGTCTTGAGCTAACCTTGGAGTTGTGTCCCAAAAGCAAGAGAGATGTTTGGGATCAATTCCCATGCCAAAGCATCCAGTGGAAAGGCTGGATGTGGAGGGTTTGGCTGGGGGAAGAGTGCAGCTGAGTTATTTGATGGTTTGTGTGTTGGCTCTGGATCAGAGATTGTTGTGGAAAGGAACAACTGCAGGACAAACAAAGTGGTGCTGGTGGCAACCGTCCCCAGCCACCTCATTTGCCTTGGAGAGAGAATTGTTTCAGCATTTGGTTGTTCTGAGCTGCTCAGTTATCACTTCACATGGCATTACTCCAAGCATTCTCTGCAGTAAAATCTGGGAATCTGGTGCTGAGTCTGTCACATTTAGGAGGGTGACTGCTCCAGCAGTGCTTTGCTCTGTGACTTCTAACAGGACAGATGTTGCACATGGTTATGTCTGAGGTACCCCACTCCCAGGGTTAAGCAGCTGTGGCATTATTTGATTTTCTCCAAGCCCTTCAATTTCCATAATCTTACCAGGAGATTTCCATATTTTTTTGGAGAATGAAAACAAGAATGTGAAATGGAAAATCCAGGTTGACAAAAAGAGGCCATTCCATGAGAGCTGACAGAGCCCATGAGCCCAGACCCAAATATTGTTCCTCACTCCTCCTCATGTCCCCTTTCCCTTCCCCTCTTCCATCTGCCCCTGTACCCCCTCCCTGCTCCCATGACAAGGGATGTGTCCTGCCTGAGTGGGAAACGTGTTCATAGATCCAACAGGGATGACCTGGTCAGCTTCTGTCTGTGGCAGTCTCTCATTCCCACAAATCCATTGATTTTCGTGGTCAGCTTGTTGGGACATCAGCTATTGACCCTTCTGTCAACTTGCTTGGAAGAGACCACAGCTTCAAAAAGCTCAGGTTGGGCATAAAGAAGGATAGGTCATAAATCAAATTCCTTTTGGAAATCAGGCTAAAAATGTGATTCAAGTAGAGGACACGGTGCAAAAGTTGTTGGGTTTTTTTGTTGTTTTGGTTGGTTTTTCTTTTCCTTACTTGTTTCACATGCAGTAAATAATAATTAGGAAAAAAATCAGGACTTCTAAACCGCAGGGACAAATTTTTTTGCAGGGAAATTTGTGTAATGCCCAAGAGAATGCAACAAGTTTTAAGTTTGTTCCTATATCATCAGCCTTAGTGACATCATCATTAAAATGTAAAGCTATATGAATGACTTTATCCATGGAAGCAGCTCTTAAAGGATAACTATTACAAAAAATAACTATTCACATATTTAAATATTTTTCTGATTGGCCTGGCATTGAATTTGTTGGGGGGTGAATTTTACAAACACAGCCTTGGAGAACGAGGAATTACAGGACAATGCTCTTTCCTACCCATCTGATGCAGCTCTGATGTTGAATGCAATTATAGTTGAATGCAATAATTTGAGATCTGAGCTTAGTTTTGCACAAGAACTGGAATACACAAACAGGTTTGGGTGGTTGCTAGGCAGCAGCTGCTTCCCTCTTGGAAAAGCAGCCAGGGCTGCCTGGGCTGGGTGCTGACAGCCCAGCCCTGCTCCTTCCCATCCAGGTGACATCCACAGCCAAAAGAAAGCTGGAGAGAACTCCACGTTTCACCCCAAAAAGCTGCCAGGAGTTACAGGTTTGAAGGCTTTAACATTTAATCATTGATTCCAGACTTTTCTGCACCATTTCAGAGCTGAAAGCCTGAGTGATTAAAAAAGCAAAAAAAGGCAATGGCAAAGGCCAATTGTTTTCTGCTGACTCTGGTGATAAAACCAACAGCCCCCATGCCCTGTTTCATGGTCATATGACAACATTTTCGGTTTAATCTCTCTTATTTAATCTCTATCTGGGTTTCTCCACCTGTTGCAATGGAATCCAAAATGGGTAATTTCAAGATAAAACAAATGTGGGTGTGTAGTAAAAGCACGTTATGAATAGAGATTTGGTTTTCTGCTTTCCCTTTCAAAGGCACATTCAGGTAATAATTCACCAACTGGAAAGTTTTATGTGGTGGAATAACTGCAAAGTTCAGCTATTAGATATCAAATAGGGGCAAGTCCATGGCAAGTGAAATAAATTAGAGGAAGCTGCAAAATATTCTTAAATTTTGCAAAACAAACGATTTGTGATCACACCAGTGACTTAGAAACGGAACTTTTGAGGCCTCATAGTTATTTAAATCTTGCCTTTTGTGTTTTTATCCTGTGAAAGCTGATTCTTTTTTTATCTTGGTTTTAGCCTCCTGCATCCCCTATTATCAAGCAGTTTGTGATGTCTGTAATCACAGCAGTTAATGTGAAAGATTTCCCAGAAAGAAAAAATAATCCCAAGTATTACACCAAAAAATGAATGCTTCTATTGTACAAAAGTAACATGAAAAGTCTGTATTCAATCTGCCATGGCTGGAAATCCAGCAAGTTTTGTTTTGTTGTACAAATCGTTCAGTGTCAAATTTGGCTCCTGAACATCCCATTTCTTTGTTTTGGAAACAAAATGGGAGTGATAGAGATGTGGGCTGGAGTCACTCCTTTGATACCTCCACAAAAACATCTGTACCCACGGCACACATCATTTTCTGGAGTCACTGCTGTTTTAAGAGTATTAAAAGGAAAAAAAAAATCAATAAATACCATTGTTACGCCAAAGCATCTCAAAAAAACCCTGCAGCAGGACATAAATTGAGTCATGAAATGCATAACAGGCAGCGCACTTGTCCTCTCTGAATTTCTCTTTCAAAAGCAGGTAAATATAAGAAATATTGAATTGGGAGGCTACACAAAAACCTCGAGCTCTTATTATGCACAAGCAGCTCTGGGCAAATGTGTACATTTTGTAATTGCTACCAGTTCTGAGCAACACGGGTGGAATTTTTATTTACACAATCCATTTGTGCCATCAAACTCTATGCATGTTGTGACCTTTACATAAATACTCATAATAACACTAAAATCACTCTTCATAAATATAATTTTTTGGCTGCAGAACTGCTTTGCCTTTGTTTGATTATGCACTGTATTTGTCATGTTTGCAGTCACTTAAGAATTTTCTGGCTGTCTCAGGCATTCCTGGACTTCCAGAAATGGATGTGGTCTCTAAAATGGGGTTGTTTTAATGCCAGGTTGGGAAGGGGATTCTGAGAGGGGTGAAGGAGACCTTCCATCGGCTCTTTATGGAATGTTTCTGCTAATTACCTCTTTATTTGGAGAGGATATTGGGTGCTCAGGGTCAATAAACCAAATAATGTGACAGTAGGTAGTAATGAATCTCAGTGCAAGGCTCTGAACCAGGATTTGTCTTCAGAATTCCCTAAAATTAGAAAAATTTAGGTGCTGCTGTTGCCTGGACTCACATCCTTTCTTTGTTTCTGTCTCCTGGTTACTTTATTTTCTGTACAAACTTCTGGCACATCCAGTGTTCATATTGAAATATTGGATATATTTATTCAGGTTGGTCTAAACCAAAATTCAGCAGTACAAATTTCTTACATAAAACAGCCTCCAGTGAGTGCCTTGCTTTTGTTTTTTTCCCTCTTTTGCTTCCTATGCCAGGCCAGTGACACATCCAGAGCCTCTCAATCTCTCATCTCCAGCTGATTCCCACTGATCTTCCTGTTCCCACGTGGTCTCAAACCTCACCTCCAGGGCAAAACCCCTCCCTGGGATCCCTGACCCCACTGAAGGGTTTGGTAAAGAAATATCAGCAGTTTCCCAAAAATAATAAAATGGTCACCAAACATGAATTTGGCAAGGAACCTCCCTTGGTGTGAGCACCTCATAGAGAAATCAGAATTTCCCAGGATCTCCTAAAGAGGATTCCTTTCCTCTGAGCAGAATTTGGGGTTTTTTTGTTGTTCATGCTCCTCTCACTGCTTTGACAAATCCTCTTAGAAAAGTCTGTCCAAATTATAGAAATCTATCTATGTCCCAGAATCATGGTGAGATGTATGGATAATATTGGATTGCCCAACAGCACATTACTGAAAATTAAAAAAAAAGAAAAAAAGGAAAAAGGAAAAAAAAACTCGGAGGAGAAGGGGAAAAGAGAAAGTGAAGAATTTTCTTAATTTTGTCTGTGTGCTGGATGTGCTGGGGGTGATCCCTGTCTTTATGTTATTAATTGGAGATAAAGAATAACAGCAATGCGTAATGAAAACACCATTTTTTTTCACTTATGCATGGATTTGAAGATCTAATTCCTGTGCTCTTTCCAGCCCCCTGATGAGCACCTTGCTTCTAATAGCACAGATAATGAGACATTCATGACTTGTGGCTTTTTGATAGCAGACCACAACCCATTTGTCCCTTCCATGGTGGATCCTGTAATCATCTCTGCAGGCAGCCAGCACAGCTCCAAGGTGTGCAAGCAGGGAGAGATAATTCACTTATCAAATCTCACTTGTAACGGAAGAAAATCCATCTTGACATGTTAAAAAAACACAACACCAAAGAAAACTTTTCTATTTTGTTTACACAATGACTCCTTTTCAGGCTGAAATGATTTCAGGCTGTTAGGCTTGCTCTGATTTGAAAGCCTTCCCCACCAAGCTGCCTTAAAACACCATCATTTTGTGCCGCCGTGTTCAAGTGCTTTCTTTTGTGGCAGAGTGCTTGTTTGTGTTGGTTTGGCTTTTTTCATGACAAAAGAGGTTTCAAGGAAAGGGCTGGAGCTGCTTTCCCTGCTTTGAGTCTGTGTTGCTGTTTGACCCCTGCTGTGAGGATGTGCAGGTGACACAGGAATTAGATCTTCAAACCCATGCATAAGTGAAAAAAAATGGTGTTTTCATTATGCATTGCGGTTATTCTTTATCTCCAATTAATAATATAAAGACAGAGATCACCCCCAGCACATCCATCACACAGACAAAATTAAGAAAATTCTTCACTTTCTCCCTTTTCCCTTTCTCCTCAAGTTTTCTTTCTTTATTCCCTTTGTAAGTTCAGCAAAGATGCTCTGAGAGGACTGAAGGACTGTCCCTCTGTCATCCTCTCTTGAGGAGCACATTCTGTGTGGTTTTTAGGCGTGTTTGAGCTCTCAGGATGGCTCCCTGTTCCCCTTAAGCACGCTGGTGAAAATTCCTTACACCAAGGCTGCTAAATGTGAAATCCTGCAGAGATTATCAGTGTAGCACCTCCCCTCTTTCTCGAATTTAACATCACTTCTGGAGGCTCAGGAGAATGTCCAGGAAGGACAACAAGAGAAGCTTCCTGGATCCCTGGAAGTGTCCAAGGCCAGGTTGGACACTGGGGCTTGGAGCACCCTGGGACAGTGGAAGGTGACCCTGCCCTTGATCTTAAGGTCCCCTCCAACCCAAACCATTCCATCTGCCAGTGCCAAGGCTTGCTGGAGACTCAGCACTCTGTCCTCTAGCAACTAAACACATTTTTTGGTAAATTCCCTATAAATCAATTTGACGCCAGCAAGGACTCTGACAAAAGGTTGAATTTTCGTCATTCGCGTCTCTACTTTTCATACCATGAATGTGAACTTGAGCTTTGCTCCTCAGTTTTATTTCAGGTGACACCAGGCTCTGCAGTTTTATGATAGCCTCTCTTTATGACACATGAAGAAGAGCAGGAGACACAGGTTTGATTCCAGTGCTCGTCCCAGCTTGGCTTTCATCTCCAATGTATCCACCACTTCTGGGAGGATTTTTTGGATGACTCACCTCAGATCTGAAGGAGCAAACCATGATCACTCCCAGCCCTTACTGAGCAAGGAGCCTGATGAATCTTTAACCATGACACTTCTTTTTCCTCCAGGCTTCCGCAGGTATTTGAATTAAAAAAAGCCACAAGGAAATTTAAACAGTTCTAATGTTTTAAACAGAGTCAAGTATAAATTACTTCCTCCAGTAAGAATAATACACAGAAGGAAGAAAAGACCTTAAAAAAAAGTTTAAGTAAGACACTGTGTTAGCAGAGGGATCACTCTGATACCCCACCCTGCAGCTAAGCCATCCTTGTCCTTTAGCTCCCCGGTGCTAAGTGGGGAATTTGAGGAATTTGGGGGAATTTTTGAGTGCTGTAGGGATCCTGCTGCCATGTGTGACCGTGTTCACCGGGGTCCGAGGATGAGGGAAGAGACCAGGATCTGACTCCATGTTTCAGAAGGCTGATTTATTATTTTATTATATATATTACATTAAAACTAGACTAAAAGAATAGAAGAAAGGATTTAATCAGAAGGCTAGCTAAGAATAGAAAAAGAAAGAGTGAATAACAAAGACTTGTGTCTCGGACAGAGTCTGAGCCAGCTGACTGTGGTTGGCCATTAATTAGAAACATCCACATGAGACCAATCACAGATGCACCTGTTGCATCCCACAGCAGCAGATAATCAATGTTTACATTTTGTTCCTGAGGCCTCTCAGCTTCTCAGGAAGAAAAATCCTAAGGAAGGATTTTTCATAAAAGATGTCTGTGACAGCCATGGACATGGATGGGAGCTCAACTCCCCGCACCAGTTTCATGGATGAGCTAAGATGAACAAAAAAGGTCATTTTTTTGTAAAGTGGAGAAGGTTTCCTCTTTCACAGCAGTGTGTGTGTTCTGCAGTGCTGTTTGATGGTGTTCTCAGGGAAGCACTGGAGGTTCCTGGAGGCTCCAGAGTTCACTGTGAGGTGATGCTGCTGGCTCAGAGGGAACAGGGGATGTGGTCAGTGCAGAGCAAGCAGGGCTTGGAGCAGAACAAGGGAGACCAGAAGTGCTGACACACTTTTGAGATTTGTCAGCATATGAACAGTAAGTGACTAAAATATGCCACTTTCCTGACAAAAACTGGGGATGAGGCCAGGGCCAGTGGTCTAAAGTCATTCCAGCTCTGCCTGGTGTCACTCTGGGTGTCAATCATAGAATGCTTGAAGTTGGAAAAGCTCTCTGAGATCATTGAGTCCAACCATTCCCCCTGCACTGCCAAGGTCACCCCTTGTGCCCAAGTGCCACATCCACAAGATTTCTGAACACTTCCAGGAGTAGTGATACTGCCCAGGCTGCTACTTGCCCAGGCAGCCTGTTCCAATTCTTGAAAACCCTTTTGGTGAAGGAATTTTCCCAAAATCCACCCTGAGGCTGCCCTGGCCCAGCCTGAGGCCGTTCCCTCTGCTCCTGTCCCTGTTCCCTGGAGCAGAGCCCGACCCCCCTGGCTGGGCCCTCCTGGCAGGAGCTGTGCAGAGCCACAAGGGCCCCCTGAGCCTCCTTTGCTCCAGGTGAGCCCCTGCCCAGCTCCTCAGGGATTCTCCAGCCCCTTCCCGGCTCCCTCAGGGATTCTCCATTCCCTTCCCAGCTCCCTCAGGGATTCTCCAGCCCCTTCCCAGCTCCCTCATGAATTCTCCAGGCCGTTCCCAGCTCCGTTCCCTTCCCTGGACTCTCCAGCACCTCAATGTCCTTCTCACTCCTGGTTTGTCATCAAACAGTGTCCCCCAGCCTGGCAAAGACCTGAACCACTGGGAAACCAGCATTTTCCATGGTTTTTATGTGAGTCCCAAGTTTTGCACAAAACCTGAGCTGGCTCCGTGTGGGGCTGTCCTGGACCTGCCAAACATTCCCAGGCCGTGATTCCTCAGCAGCTCCCTCACCTTTGCCATCAATCTGGGCTTCAGCAGCTGATATACAAGCACATCTTTTCTGAGCCATTATCTGAGGCAGCTGCCAGTTGGCCCGAGGCAGGATCCAAGCACTCGAGACGGGGGAATTGGTTCCAGCTGCACTCTGTAATTAGGAAAACCCTGGGCTGCAGCCGGATGTCCAGATGCCTCACAGAATTCACAGAATTCACAGTGACTGGGGTGGAAGAGACTTTCAAGGTCTTAGAGTCCCACCCAGCCCCAACCCCTCAACTAAACCCTGGCACCCAGTGCCACATCCAGGCTTTGTTAAACACACCCAGGGATGGGGACTCCACCACCTCCCCGGGCAGCCATTCCAGAACTTTATCACCCTTTCTGTGAAAAACTTCTTCCTGATATCCAACCTGTATTTCCCTTGAGGCTGTGTGCTCTGGTTGTGTCAGTGCTGCTGGAGAAAGAGCCCAGCCCCAGCTGAGCACAGGCACCTTTCAGGAGCTGTGAGAGCGATGAGGGCAGCCCTGAGTCTCCTTTTCTCCAGGCTGAGCACCCCCAGCTCCCTCACCAAGGAATGTAGCATTTGGTTCAACAAACAGGATTTGTGAGGGGAGAAAGTTAAGAATGAAGATGTCACAGGACAGAGGTTACGTGCCAGCAGTTGCTCCTCTGTTCCTCATGGCATCTCCCATTTTTAATTAATTGTAGAGGGAAGGGAAGGTCTGGGGAGGTTAAACCCATCCTCGGGATTTCAGCTTGGAGTGAAATAAGTTTCTCCTGCTCCCCACAGAGACAGAAAGTACTTGAAATGCCATTTCCTTCATGTTTTCACACCAGGGAAAAAGTGAACTTTGCATTTTGTTGTGTAACAAGGGTTCCAGGGCAATGTGTTTTGTCAGCAGTGAGGATTTGAACACTCAGTGTGTGACATGTCTGAGCTAAAGCCTTGTGCTCCCTGTAGTGCCTTCATTGCAAACACAGATTCAAGCTCTTTTTAAAGGTTTGGGGTTTTTTTTTGCATGTTCTGTTAACATGAATTAACAAATGTGAAGCTTCCAACGATAGATTTAATAATACCATGATAAATACCAGTGCTTTTGCCACCAAGGCCATTTAATCTGTCTCAGCAAATACATTCAATGAGTTGCCAAGAGTTGGAGTGTTTTCCAGCTGTAGGATTCCTATAGCAATGTGAGAATGTCCTTGCATGGGACAGGGTACACAAGGCAATGCAAAACTCCACTGTGGATGATTTAGCAAAATAAATATTTCCTCTTCTTCTCACCTTGATTCTTCCTGCCTCTCCTGCTCCAGAAAGAGCTATTTTTAAAGTTAGACAGGCATAAATTTACCAATCTGTTCCAAGGGATCTGTGGGGTATTGGAAGATTGTACCCACAGATTATTGCTAATCATGGGAGGTTACTTGGATAACAATAATTTGCCTGTTCTGTGCAATCTGCTGTGTGGACTTGGACTTTGACAACTTGTTCTTCTTTAACCCTGTAGTCCTCAGTTTTTCTCTGGTGCTGGAAATGCATTTGAATGAAATTTATGGAAGAATGAGTCTGTGGGATCTGATTTATCGTTGCACTGCCTCTGGATTTCCTTGTGCACCAGTTGACATTCAGAAGTTGATGATCTCCTGTTGCAGTTTCCTCCTTGATATGAGAACTGTGGGGTTTTTACTGCAAAGCATTTCAGGAAAATATTGATAACTTAGTAGAAGTTGTTGCTTTAATTACATAGGGGTTTTTATCAAATTTCTATTAATGTCTCACTCAATCCAAGAATTTCTTCTTTACCCCTCTCTGCAGGTTATTCTCTATTTAGTTGCTTTAAAAAATAAATAGAGCATGCATGCATGGCTGCTCTTCACCATGAAGGTGCCCACATGTGATTGATCACAGCACTGATGCGCTGAAAATAACCTTTCCATGAGGCTTCCCCAGCAGCAGAGAAGGATTTTGTCCTTGGATCCTGTGCTCCTCACTGTGCACCATGGCAGGGTGAGGAGCTGACTCCAAGGCATCTTACCTGTGTTTGATGCCAGCAGTTTCCAGTGCTAGACCAGGTTCCCTGCCTTTGCACTGATGGCAAACCAGCATTATTCCTTTGCCAAAAACCATGCAGTGAGCCCTCTGCTCTGGCTGTTTGCTGGACTCTGGTTTTTTCCCACACTGTGGTTAATGAGTCCAGCGTTTGCTCTGTGGCTCTGGACTCTGTTGCTCAATGACAAAAACAAACCTCTTCCTTCATGCCAGCTATGGACATACATGGTGGCATCTTGGAGTTATGCTAGGGAAGTGTTAAAGTATATTTTATTGTACCCTATTAAAACAAAAACTCATCAAACACCCTCTAAATGTTGTGGTGGGACTAAAGATTTCTTGAGGGATAGATCTGATATCTTCCTCCTTTTGCCCTTCACCCAAGGAGATGAATTCTGTTGTGGTGGGCATGGTTTAATAAACAGTTCCTAAAGTGGAGATGATTTATATTCCTTTGTTAATATAATGTAACACATAAACTGAAATCCTGCTTAGCAGAAAATTTTCTCCTGTGGCAGCCTGCCTGGGTGGAAGAAAAATAATACAAAAGGTCTTACTAGTGGTGTGACATGTTGCTGTAAAACAACAGCCAGGAACGTCAAGAGATTTCAGTCCAAATGGAGAATTTCTGAAAATTAATTTTGGATGCTTAATACAAACTAGAAAGTAACGTAATTTCTGGCAAAACAGTTGACAGCAGACGTAATGCATCAGTGCAATAGCCCAGACTGTGTTAAATGGAAATTAGCTCCATGCAAAAAGCTGCAGAGAGGGAATAGTGCTTGCAGAAAACAGCCCGTGACAAAAGCAGAGGTTGAGGTGCTGGTGGAACAGTTATCACTGAACTGGGAATGTTGTGATGTAACAGAATTTGTGGATGTGGTTTGGAATGACTGCAGATCTTTAAAAGTGAAGGTGACTCAGTGCCAGTGAAATCCAGCTTGTTGCTGGGCTGTCTGTGCTCCCCATTCTGCAGAGGGCACAAAAAGGGTGTTTGTTGAAATCTATGGGAAATGGAAAGATAGAAACTCCCACAGACACTGAAGGGTTTGATCTGCAGCCTTGGATTGATGCAAAAACACAATACACAGACATTAAGTAGAAAAATCATAAACTCATATTTCTGTAGTTGTAAGTAAGAATATGCCTGAAGTAAGTGAGAAACTGCACTGATAAGATGGTGAAGGGTTCCTAATGCAGGGGTGGGGTTGTATGGAATAAACTGAGAGTTTAGAAGTTATAACAGAAGCAGATGTGTGCCTGTGAGGCAGAAGCCCATTGGACAAAAATATGCAGAGTGCAGCAGAAGTGAGTAAAGGTGACAGGTCAGAAAAGCAAAATAAACCCTGTGGCAACTGTCCATTGGGTTAGAAAGTTCTAGATTGCCTTGTAACAAAGAACTTGTGGCCAAATGCTCACTCCTCCAAAATCTCACAGCCTCTGAGACTGATGTTTGCCTGAGCAATAAATCGTTCTTAGCCCAACTGTGGTCCCATCTCTTAATTAATGCAGGATAATAATAGTAATCCACATTTCCCAGCTTCCCCAGTCCCTCCACAGTGGTGCCCAAAGCCATGAAAATCAAAAGCAGAGATAGTGCAGCTTTGGATCAGCCCTGGACACAGGGTGGGACTGTCCCAGCCCCAGCAATGGGATCCCAGGGTGTTTCCAGAGCCTCTTCTGTGCAGGGGGAGAAACAGACCCCAGGGCAATCAGATAATTTCCAGGACTCCTTCCCTCCTGCTGCACTCCATTTAAAAGCACATTTTCTAACTCATCTCCTCCAGAACACTGACAATAATGTTCTTTTCTCTGTGTTTTTCCCCAGGGGTGACACAAAAGCACTGGGGCCCTGATGGTCAGAGGACATGCACAGGCCTTCAGCGGGAGAGTGGTGTGTGGGGAAAATCCAGCCCTACCAAGGTAAAATAAATAAATTCTGTTCAGGGAGCAGTCAGCAGAATGCAGGAGGGTTTAAAAAACAATCACTGATTGCTGAGCAGTATGTTTGGACTTGGTTTTGTTTAGCTAAGCTTAGCTTAGGCAGCAGAAAAGCCAAATATAACGATGGCTAAGTGTTGTGATTCTGCAGGCTCTTGGTGATGGGGAAAAATGACATGTTTGGTTGGGGAAAAGAAGTTGTAAAAAAACCCCCACGAGGCTAAATCAAGCAATATCCCAAATATCAGTACACTCTGCCTGATATGTCCTCAGGACAAAGCCTGAGGTTTTCAGCTCACCACAATTACTTTGTGTATGTGTGGATTTTTTTCACAAGATGCAGTGAAGCTTGAAAGCTCCCAACGAGCACAGGATCAGCTGGGCAAACCTTAAAGACCCAATTCTTTGCTAAAGATTGAGAGGAGGAAATAATACATATTTTCTACAGAAAAAAAGGAAAAGTAAATTATTTAAAATACTTGCACAGGAGTTTGTAGCTAATCAGGAGTTTCTGACATGCCTTTGGACTCTTGCAGGATGTCTCCATCTGTGCAGCCCTCAACAAAAGAAATAAATGTCAAATTAACTACTGGCGCATGAGAGATGCATCCAAAATAAAGTCTCTCAAGGAACATTCTTCTTTGGTGCCCTGTAGAAATCTGAGGGAACTTGAGAGTTTTGGAAGGCATGCAAAGGTCTTAAACATGTAGGTAGAAGTAAATGAAGTGAAGAAAATATGAGGCAAATGTTGTTACAAACCATGAAAGAAACAGAGGAGGAAGAAAATGCTTTCCCTGAGGCTGTGAAATTATTGAATTGTCCAAACCACAGGCAGCTGGTTTAAAGAGTTGATAAAATTTATCTGGCATTTCACCTCGTTAATAAACTCTTGATCTACCTCTGCCCATTTGGGTTCCCAAGAGGCTCCTTCCCAAGGGATACAAAGGAACTGTTTCTGGTGATGTTTTCCTGCATGGAGGAGGAGCACAGGGATGGTTTCATAGGGGCTCAGAATCATGGAATAGTTTGAGTTGGAAGGGTCCTTAAAGATCATCTCCCCGTGGGCTCTGGTGTGGTGTCACCCTGATGCATTGAGAAGGCTGATCTAGAACAGAGACTGGACAGAGTTCCAGAATAAAGCAGGGATTTATTAAAAGGCCTCAATGGATCCACCTTGGGCAGCACAAGAGCCCAGCCAGGGCTGCACCCAAAATGAACCAAAATGGCCCCAAAATGCACGGCCGGGCACGGGGTCTGTCACTGGGATCAGTTCTGCTCCATTTGCACCATGCAGTTCATTGTCCCATTCCAGCTTTAGCCCAGGCAGTCCCACCCTGCTTGTTTTTCTCTCTCCAGTCCACGGTGTTTGTGCTCCTGGGCTGAGATTTGGATCATTTGTCCTTGGTGCCCAGCTGGAGCAGGAATTGTTTTGTCTCCCTGCTCTGTGCACAGAGCTCAGCATCCCCTGATGTGAACCCAGACCCACACACTACAGCAGCACAGAATGTGAAAAATGGAAAAGCTGAACCTGAGGCATCGTTTTCCCTTTCCTGAGAAGGGTGACCATGGCACCAGGGAGGTCATAGCATTGTCACCCTCACAGCCCTCCTGGAGGAAGAACATTATCATGATTTGTGAAGCCCTTGTTGAGTCCTGGCATTGATTATCAGGTGATAGAGACACTCAGCTAGGATTGGGGTGAATTCCCAATAAGCAGGAGTTGATAGCACCTAAACACAGAATGGGCTTTCTTTAGGAAGCTAATCCTCAGATTCTGCATGCCAATTCAATATTGTGTTTAGTTTTTTTTTTCTTTCTATTAGGATCAAGAGATCTGGGAACACAGGGCAGGAGCAATCTAATCAGCCAATTTACAGCTGCAATGAGATTAGGCCAGATGCTTCATTGCATGGGACTTATGTGCCCAGTGAGGTAGATAATAATAACAGGAGGCTTTAAACGCAGGTTTACTCTGTCAGAGAGCTGGAACATAAAAGCACCTCCTTTGTCACCTCAAGGGAAGCAAGGTGTGGTCTATCAAGATGGATGTTTCCTGTCATGGATGGAAAAATTATTCTGGGCCACTCTCAGTCTCTGGGCCACTGTCAATCAATCTTGTACATATGTGTTTGTACATCGTTGGCAGGTGTCACCAGGGAATCATAAGAAAGAGAGAAGTAATTAATTGAAATAATACTCAGAGCCCTTGTGAGTAACTGTATATCTTTTTTGGGAGTTTTTCATGCCTATAACTGGTGAGGTTGTAAAGCTGTCATGCCCCTGGTGCCCACATGTCTTCTGCAGCATGTGATGTCACAGGCCAGTGATCCATAATTTACTTAAATGCATTCTAAATTCCAGCAGATCATCATGAAAGAGGAATTTATGGTCTGAAACTGGCAACTGTCTTTGCCATGTCCATTTTTAAACAGCCACCAATCCCATCCATGGTCATGAGTTAAATACTCAAAATAATGCTATGGAATACATGTTTTAAATTTTAATATTTTTCCCTTCACCAGAGTGATAAAGTTTTCATTGAAGCCTCCCAGACAATTCAGAGCTGATTTCAAGAGTGTGCATTTTTAAATGACAAAAAAGTTATTATGAATAGAAAGGTAACAAGAGATCTTGAACAAAACTGTCTGCTGTGATAGATGGTGGATGAGAAACAGTTGCACACAGGATATTGGAGTATGGTGATAACTGGGAATCTTTTCATTTGCAGGAATCTCTCCCTTCCCAAAACACGGCATTGGTTTCACCAGTAATCATTGCACAGATTGATGAGGAGAAGCCCTCTGTGCCTATGCAGGCCCTGCTCCCCCAGCCCAGAGCTCCTCACACAGAACCATCCTTGCCTAACCAGGGGCCAGCCACCGTTAGCAGAACATTTCTGGTGCTTCCCAGCCGCTTGGAGATTCAGGCGTCCTTAGAAGACACCATGTCACCATCAGACTCTCCCAGCCCAAAGCAGTGTCCAGGCCAGCAGAGGGGCTTTGCCTCCATCACTGTCACAGCCAGGCGTGTTCCTGTGCGCTCTGGGGAGCGGGCAGGTGGCCCTGGGGCTGGCCAGGAGCCCAGCACCGTGTCCCCCATGCCCAGCACAGTCCCTGCTCTCCTCGAGCGCTGGCCTCCCCCAGCCCACGCAAACCAACCTCCTTTAAAGGCTCCCAAGTCTTGCTCAAGATTAGGTGAAGAACCCCAAAAGCAGCTTTTTGACCCTGGCATCAAGGAGGATGGTGTGGGTCTCCAAAGCAGTGATGGAAGGGAGAAAATTCCACCTTCATTCATCTCCTGTGTCCAGCTCCAGGTGTCTGAGCCCTGTCCAAACACCATCTATTATTTGGACAGGTCACTTAGCGTGTGCATTGACCAACCTCGAGTTATATGCCAAAAAATGTACAGATCCACGTTGTCCTTGAGCCTGAAGTGCAGTTTGTCCGGATTAACAGCAGATGGAGTAGATGGCATAGCTAATGGAGAGCCCATGGAGGAGAGAGCTCCAAGGAAGCTCCCAGGAGCACACGGGGCTCTGCTCAGATCCCACCTGAGCACAGACTTCACGGGAAATAAGGTAATTAAGGAGGAGAAAACAAAAGAAGGACATTTGGGTCGTAAATACCCTTTCCAAAGTGTCTTTGCCTCGGGACTTCCAGCATTTGTGGATATTCCCAGAGGACTTCACAAGGCAGCAGCAGCAGAGGAAGAGGACGAGCAGCCTGGCAGCCACCACACTGTGTTTTCCCTCCAAATTCCTCATTCAAGCAATGAGGCAGGTAAGTCGTTTCCACAAACCTCAGGCTGGTGGAGCAGAGGTTGAGGCTGGAGCAGCCCCACCACAGTGATCCTGTGAGAACAGATAAGAGCAATTCTTGCTTCTGCAGAGGCTCAGGGAGCTAGAGCACAACCCAGAGGTTTCCAGCTCCAGCACTGCCATGAATATTCACCATGGTAGTGATGTGTGCTGCTCATCAGCTGAAAGAGAGAAATCCCCCTGTGTTTTCTGCATTAAACCTCTTTTTTAACCATTTATAACAGTATTTTTTTTCTCCCAGCAACCTGCAAGTGCTTATCCCCTGAAAATAATTAGGTTTATCTTTGAATAAGGGCTGAATTTCAAAGTGTGAATATTAAGAAGGAGATGACTGCACTGAGCTTGGTTTTGTGCTCCTTGCAATTAAGAATGATCTTGTTTTCAGCTTTTATTTAGAAGGCTACAGTAATAAGCCCAGGCTTTTATACTTAACAGAACCAGGTAAAAGGTTTGCAAATCTTGAACGCAATTGTTTCCAACCTTTCCAAGCATTGTACAAACATAAAATGTTCTTTGCAGCATTACTCCTTGGGGAAGGGAGAGGGGCCCTGGGGATTGCTTCCTGCCCAGAGTGGTGCAGCTCCTGCTGCACTGGGATTTTCCAGCACACTTGGATAACCACAGCTGAGTTTATTGCCTTTCCAGGATGGGAAGGTGGATGGGAAGATTGTCAATGAGTGCAGTCTGTTTTTTACCAAAAGCACAAAGATTAAACTCGCCCCCTCTGTATCCTGCAGCCTTGGGCTACATTTAATTGCAATTACCCTGTTCTTATATGGCCTTTTTGAGCTAAGGGTCAATGCATGAACATGAGCTACTTCCTAAAGCTCCTTTGTACCTTCATCCTCCCAGTGTGCCAGTGGAAGGAAACAGAGAGATGAGAAGCCACACGCTGCCTCGAGGGCTGGGCAAGGTGCAAACTCCCCCCAGTCTCTGCTGCTCTCCCTTTTCCATGCCTGAAATCAGTGGGATTGTTCCTGCAGGGCCAGAGCCTGACATAAAATATTCCTCTGTTTTCCTAAGCATAATCCAGGCTGTGTGGTGTTGGAGGGGAGAAGAACAGTGCGGAGCAGGAGAGGGAAGATGCCAACCAGTGCTAAGGGGTTTGGGATGGAAATACGAAGGGATGGCACCAGCAACTGCAACACTTCATTGGAAACATCCTAATTTTAAATATCAAGGAATATCACTCCATGGGGAGTGTTATGTATTCAAGGCTTTGTTCAACACCATCTAAGGTTTCTCTGTGATAAAGATGATTTAAAACTGAGCCTTCCCTGGGCTTAGTGATGCCATGGTGGTGTGGAAGAACCACTTTTACGAGAAATAATTAGAAAGTGAGTTGGGAAGCTGCTCATGGTTCCATGGTTTTACTGAAAGGAAGAAATCAGTGAAGTAAGGAGCTGAGAAATACTGGTTTGTGATAAAGGACTTCCACCATTTGTGTACACAAGACTATAGGTGTAAATAAACATGGGAAGTGGTACCTTTCAACTGCTTCCACCTTTTGTGTGGGCCATAATGTAGAATGCAAAGATATACATTTCTCTTGCTCAGACCCTTTGTAATGTGTAAGGAGGTGTTTATCAGCCTACTACAACTTTCCTGTGTGAAATTTGTATAAACAACCGGAATAATGCTCCAAAACAACAGCAGGATAATCCAAGTAATGAGCTCGTGCACAGCCATCAACCATTAAATGGGACAAACCAGGAGAAACCTGGTGAAATGCGTGGGTCATCCACACTGGTCCTTAAAATGAGAGGGAATGGTGTGATTTTAACCTGGGAGAAGCGAAAAACTGAGTCCTTTTTATTTCTGGACTGGGTGAAGTGAGGAGGAGAAGTATTGGTATGAGATTATCAATCACAGATTCATTTATGTTTGAAAATACCTTTAAAATCATCCAGTCAAACCAGCCCCCAGCACTGCCAAGGCCACCACTGACCCATGTCCCCAAGTGCCACATCCAAAGGGCTTTTAAATCCCTCTAGGACGGGACAACCCTTTTGCAGAAGAACTTATCCCATTCTAGATTCCCACTTATTTTGGATATTTTTTTCCTCTGCTGTTTACTAATTCAAACCTGCTCCTGTTAGGCTTTGCTCTGCTCCATGTTTATGCAATGAAATGTTTGTGAAATGAAGTGTTTAAAAAGAAAGGAGAACCAGCAAAGAAGGGACAGTGAACAAGTTTTGCCACAGTGTTCGTGCTTTAACTCAGTTATCTTATGGATGAGGTAACTGCAGAGAGCACTTTGTCCATTACATTTCTGATGACCCAGAAAGTTGGAGTTTATATTGGTTTGCAGCTGTAGGCAAGAGCTTCCTGCCAGCAGAAATACAAGTGGTAATAACATCACTATGTTAAAAAAAAAAAAGAAAAATTACTTTCAAGGCTACACTTCTCTGTATGAAATCTGTAAATGCAGTTTGCAGGATGTATAGGTTGCTTTATTAGGATCTGAGTTGGAAGGAGCATCCAAATACTTCTCTGCTTTACAGGTGCTGGGGCTGGGTTTGCTGTTTCCTCTAGGCCCAGTTGAGTGTCTTTTTCCTAATCTTTTGTGTGACTTCACTCCAGTAATGATGACTCTACTTACTGTATTACTCATATTATTTCATGTCCAAATCCAAGTGTTCAAGACTTGGCTTTACA